>NW_013668310.1:78890-90542 GCF_000517525.1 Limulus polyphemus
ATCAGCAGCATCCTCTTCACAGCTAGCAACACACAAGACCTTAATATCATCTGCAGTTTTAAGTAATTTATCGTCCATTCTTTCATCTATATCATTGATGTAAATCAAAAAGAACAAAGGCCCTAAGACTGAGCCCTGAAGTACCCCAGGGTTTCAACCTTTTTTTTTCTAGCAATTATAAATATTATAATCATCAAATAGAAATGACATTTTTTGTAAACACTTGTAAAACATTGCTTTCTTGTAGCTATATCATTTAATGAAACAAAGTTAACTGAAATTAATAATTTTAAGTTCTTAAATATTAAAATATATTGAGTTTTGACTTTGAAACAACTGGTACAAGAATAATAATAAGATATTGAAATAATAATTTTTAAAGTAATGTTTCTGTTAGTTCATATCCTTCATAAGTTTTTTTTCTGTAATTTATTAAGATATCAAGCAAGCTTTAAAAGACAGTTTACAAGATCCGTTTATAAATATTACCTCGTTTGAAGACAAAACACTAAGTGAGGTAAGCTGTTTGTAAGATTTTTTTTAAAAGGATATTATATACATATTTGTGTGTGTCTTTAAACCATACTATTTAATGTATTGCTTACAAGATTTGAACTGATACTAACTCCATGTGCATATTGTAAAAAAAATAGACATTTTACAGCATTAGGTATTGTTACTATTGTTAGATAAAAAAATTTTGATATAAAAAGTAACTTAAAGGTATAATTTTTGGGGTTTATAAGTTAGAGTAAAAGACTTCATTTCATTGTAATAGGCTTATTTGCATGTTAAAATAATGATTTGTATTTACTAATGTGATGGCATGTCATCACAGAAGTAGGTGTAATGTCATGGGTGACATGTTTTAACACTTAATATATATATATATATATATGGTTTAAAGTAAATACTCATCATTCAGCAGTGCAATGTTGCCACTGGCAGACTTATGGGGTAGGGTATTATACTACAACTCTTTAAGAGAAAGGACATTCTTATAACAAGAGTGTTGAATGATGTAGAGCCAAAGGACAGAACATATTGTAGAAAGGAGAACTCAATATTCTTCCTGCACAATGTTTAGGACAACAAATGGTTCCAAAACAACACCTCAAGCCATTTATAGCCTCACTTTGAAAATATCGACTGCTTTCACCAGAAAGATGGCTGAAGAAATGGGAAACACAACAATCTTATTTGATCACATACTTGTCAAGTTTGCCCCCCCCCCCCTTGGAAGCTGTCATTTGTATACAGTGGAAGAGATTTGTGGAATGTTTTGTCAAGATGTGTAGTCTAAGATTCACTTTGCTGCCTTTCACAGATGCTTGTTGAAGTGGAAAATGCTTTGTTGGTTAGTAATGGGTAATCATAGCCATGGGATTGAGCTACTGAGGAAGTAGCTCCAAGGGTAGTACAACACTGGAAAATGATTCTTAAAAAAAGTGTAATTAACTCTTCATAACTGACAAACAACTCTAGATTAGATTTATTGTTTTTTTTAATGTCATATTAATCACCTCTTGATATGACTCTCATGTTAGTATAATACATGGTAATCATGACAGTACAATATATTAGATTGTTTATCTTCTAAGTCATTTCATTAGGAATTTTAAATCATGATCCAAGGGGCATTAGTTCAGTACCATAACTCAGCATCTATTACAGAGCTATGTGTAACAGCCAGAAGTTTATCTGCAGTACAGAAAATTAAATTTTATGATGCTAAATGCTAAGCTTGTGAAGGCCCGGCATGGCCAGGTGGTTAGGTCGCTCGACTCACAATCTGTGGGTCGCAGTTTCGAATCCCTGTCACAACAAACATGCTCACCCTTTCAGCCATTGGAGCATTATAATGTGACGGTCAATCCCACTATTCATTGGTAAAAGAATAGCCCGAGAGCTGGCAGTGGGTTTTGATGACTAGTTGCCTTCCCTCTAGTGTTACACTGCTAAATTAGAGAAGGCCAGCGCAGATAGCCCTCGTTTAGCTTTGCGTGGAATTCAAAACAAACAAACAAACAAGCTTGTGAAGCACAGCACTTGTATATGCTTGGAAACTGTTAATTTATTATATTACAAGCAGATAAATTTGTTCACAATCATTATAGCATTTCATCACGGATTTTAAACCATGTATATTATGTCCATAGGTACAACAAAGTTGGTTAATTCTGGTACTGAGCGAAAGGCCCCTTGTGGAGGAGGTTTAAAACTCTGTTTATACACTTCTGGTTTAAAGTCCATTACTTTAAGTCTGTTGTCTTGCACTTTTTTTTACCTGTATATGCTCTTGTTGTACCAGACAATAGAAATATATCAAAGGAAATAAACATTACTACCCAAAATAATGGTTAAATTATTAGATTTTTCTAAAGGAAATTTTTCACATACTCATCTAATTCTTATTTTTAGGTAGGAATTAATGAATCATTTAGATATAGGAGGTTTCAAATCCGTACTTTTTTCTCACTGTTTTGATTAACTCATGAGTTATCATTACATTAATTGAAATATAAATATTTTTGTTCTATGATTTTTAATATATGTTTCATTTAGAGAGATCATAGTTGGGAAAAAATTGTACAATCTTTTCACTCTCAAGCAATATGAACTTATAAAACTAAGTGAAACCTAGTTAGACTGCCTTTAATTTGTATATTGAAAAGTAATTCAAATTCTTAACATTAGTTTGCCAAAACAGAAAATGAGATTAAGATATATAAGAATGTATTATATTGCACAGTGTCTCTAACAAAATTTGTTATAAAAACTTAAGATTTGATAAAATTGAGAGAAAAAAAGTAATTAAGAGCCAAAAGAGAAATTAGAATTTTAGTGAATTATCTTGATAAGGGTTCAATTATCATTCTCAGCATTCATATTAAATTTAGAGAAAAGTTATATTTGTATTATTTAATCTAACAGGAATATGGAGCATCTTGTTCAGAGTCAAGCAGTAGAACTCAAGGAATACACGCTGCTAACCAGTCAATGATTCGCAGGTTTAACCACCATTCTATGATGGTTCTTCGAGTCTGTGAAAGTGAAAAGTCAGTAGAAACAAACAACACTCGTACATGTGCCAATGGGGTGCTTTCTGCTGAAAAAACTTCCAGTTCCCTTCCGAATGGAGCCGTTACCCAAAGGCTAACAGCATCTGAAATCAGTAATGGAGTTCACGGAGATGAAGAAATGAAGATTAAAAAAAAGGTGAATACTTACAACACAGTTTGAACTGCAGGGAGCTTTTGTATGTCAGTGTTATCCCTCTCCCTGTACATGCTATCCAAAATCCATCAACTGCGTGTGGGCAATAAGTTTTGAGGGCCTGTTTGAATAACCCGTAGGTACAGATGTACATGGGAAATATCTGCCAATGGTATAGTATAAATTTCTGTTTGTACTTATCTTTTGGAGGAACTGACCTGTTGATTTGGATGTTTATCTTGATGGAGTTGTACCTTATTGGTAACCAGTCCATATAATGATGGTATTTCTATGTTGTATAGTGGTGTCAGCATGTTAACCTGATGTTATGCTGAGATCACTTTGGTATTTCTTGACTCTGTGGATGATTAAATATTGTAGCTGTAACTTGAAACCACCATAAATCCTTAGAAAAGGACTGGGTATGGCCTAGTGGGTAACGAGTTGGACTGTGAATCTGAGGACAAAATTATGCTTTGCACTTTAGGGCCATGGGTGCATCATAAGAGTGATGATGGATGCTGTTCATTACCTGCCTTCCCTTTAGACTATTAGCTTAAGATTAAGGACTGCTAGAGCATATAGCCCTTGTGTAGCTTAAACAAAAAAAAACCTTTAAAACTTCTGAAACATGCTATTTGCTATTTTTGAAATTTGGTATCAATAGCCAGCAGATTATTTTGTCCAATGGGATAACATGCTTTCATTTGCTTTTCCATTTGGCTGTGTGCTTTTAGAGAAGCTTGTGACACTTTTGCAGACCTAAATTAATGGGAATTATTTTGTTTATAGTTCCTAGGGAAATTCCTTTTTTTTTTATGCAATATGCTGCATTATTTTGTGGTTACATCCAATAACAAACAGTTTAACATTCTTCAGTTTGTTTCCTCCTTGATAAAAAAAAAATGCCTTCCCTTACTTTACCAGTATGGTTCAACATATATTTCTTTCTTTAAAATCCTGACACTTTTGTACATTTCTTGCTCTTATCAAAATGGAATAGAAGAACTTTATGTGGGAAGTCTGTAAAGTAACCCACCCAGAAAGGATTAATTTTAGGCACCATCTGCACATGAAGATCACCATACGTTAATTTAATAGCAACAAGAAGGTCAGGGTTTCTAACATACATTGTCACAAGCCACGGGAATTACCGGTGTAAAGTGATAGGATTTGCAAGTTATTACCCTCGATCATGAACAGTGTTTTAAACACTTCAACTTTAATGTAATATTAAAGGCTTATTTTTTTTTATTCAAACAGTAAGTAGAAATAAAAACTGAACTTCAGAATATGAATCCAAATTATTTCAACAAAAAATATCAAAATGTTTTCTATTTTCTCTGTTTTTTGTTTGTTTTGCCAAATTTCAAGTGATATATGATCTTTTATATCCCTACTAAAATTTCAGATGACAGATTACGTTTCAGATTTAATGCCAGAGATAATAAACAAGAAGCTCAACATGTTGTTCTTATCAGAAAGTATTAATGTTAATTGTTAATGTTAATCTATGTTAATTTGCTCTGAATCTATGTTAATTTCTGTAGATAAAGCTGCAGGAAAAAACATATTATGAAGATTTAGTTGAAAGTAATCAGTCAGAAGGAAGTACACTTCACTTAACCAGATCTGACAGGTACTTAACTGGACCTATTCCTGACACAGATCACGATGATATCTCAAGTGATGATCTTCTACAAAAAGCTAATCTTATTAGCTCAGAAATAAGCCAATGGCAACCACAACTTACTCAGGTAAGCATATAACTTTTGTGTGTGTTTTAAGACTTAATCTGTAATTTAAGCACTGCAATTTAAAAAGTAAGTTTAGAGGTCATTGAAATTTGTTTGTTAAGAACCATACCTGCACAAAATAGGTACTGAAAAATAAAAAGTAACAAATGGCACATTTGGGATCTGTCATGTTTGAAACTTATGTAATAGATGTTTTAAGCTTAAAGACTGCCAAGCAGAACTGCAATATCTGGTGTGTTATAATTTTTTTTTTTTTATGTGTGCAGGTATTAACATCTATTCAAGCTATCAGTGCTTTAGGGGAACTGTCACCAGGTGGAGCTCTTATGAAGAGTTCATCACAAATTCCACTTATAGGTAAAAATATTGTTATTTTTTAAACATTTTTTTTGTTTTGGATAAAGAAATGAAACAACTAATTTCAATATTGTATTTTCGTTGTGGTAGGGGATTTCTGTCCTTTATTAATTGCACCTATACAAATAATATGCTTGCTTGTCTGGAACTTTTCTTGCAAATTTCTAGATCAAACGCCACAAATTTCGTATTGTTAGAGAGGCCTTTGTCCGAGGAATCCAGATTGTGTATTGGCTTTTTCATTCAGAATCACTTTACCTGTAATTTTAATGTAGGGGAAATAGGTTTTATCAAGATGAGTTAAATACATCTGTATAAATAAGACACTTGCTTGTCTTTCTGGAACTTTTCTCACAAATTTCTCCATCAAATTCGACAATTTGTCAGAAAGGCCTTTGTCCAAGGATCCCAAATTGCATACTGGCTTTTCAATTCAGAATTAACTAACCTATTTTTTGCTTAGTCAAACTTTTCAATGCAATGTGTATGGCACAAAGTCATTGTCATCACGTAACAACAGGCTTTGAGTTCAACTTTAGTTCTTTTATTTGCAAAGTATTTCTCGCAAACAACACTTAACCTGCATGTAATTTCCTAAAAAACAAAAATGAACATCACACTAAGTACAGCTGCTATGGGCTTTTTCGACTTATTTAGATCTAAAATACGCATGTTTAGTTTGTTCAAAACCATATTATCACATTTAGACATTTCTACATATTCAGCTAAGTTTGCCTTCATTACAACTTTACATTTACTGTGCAATAATGTAGCTTAGAATAGTATGAAATGTATTCTTTTTCTTTTCTTTTTTTTTGAGACACATAGAATGATGAAAATAGTTATGGTTGAATAGTATGAAACTTAGTTGTTGTTTTTTCTGAGACACATAGAATGATGAAAATAGTTATGGTTGAATAGTATGAAATGTAGTCTTTTATTTATTTTTTTTGAGACATAGAATGATGAAAATAGTTATGGTTGAATAGTATGAAATGTAGTCTTTTATTTATTTTTTTTGAGACACTAGAATGATGAAAATAGTTATGGTTGAATAGTATGAAATGTAGTCTTTTCTATTTATTTTTTTGAGACACAGAATGATGAAAATAGTTATGGTTGAATAGTATGGAACAGTCTTCCTTTTTTTTTTCAAGACACAGAATTTTTTTCACCTTTTCTTGCTCATGAAATAAAAGTATCTTTTAAAGTATTTGGGTCTTTTATTTTTTGTCTTTTAATAAACATGTACAGTTTTACTTTCATAAAAAATTTTGCTATCTCATTTTACAGAAACAGTTCCCAATGACCTACAACAAGAAATAAAACAGTTATATAGTGCCCTTTTTGAACTTTTAAGGCATTTCTGGTCATGTTTTCCTACAACAACTCCTCAATTGGAAGACAAAGTAAGGATTCAATATTATAATATTATTAATAATCTTATTAATCTCTTTATGGAAAGGTAATGAAGACTGAAATATAAAAAAAATGGAATTTTTCATATCATGACTGATAATTTGTAAATGCTTCGATAAAAATGAAAGTATTTGAATATTTAGGGAAACAGTCAGTGTAGTTTAAATAACCAATAATTGAGTGAGATACCGTAAAGTAACCGTAGGAACAAGTATAAGATGGAATTAATATTTTTAGAAGTAAACTATTTATCCAAATTTTTTTTTATCCAACTTGTACACTAATAGAAGTTACTTGTTTGAGAAGGGGTTAGATGTTTGTACAATTTATTGAATTTTTTATATAGGTCATTAGAATGAAAGAAAGTTTAGAACGGTTCCATTCTGCTAAACTTCAGCCATTTCAGGAACACCTCATAAGGGATCATTACAGTATAGAGGTACATTTAGCTTTGTAAATTTTTAGGCATTTCTTGCTCAATAATTTTATGTTATTAAAGCAATATTTTTCGTTTTTATCAAATTACATTTCAGTAAAAATGTATCACCATGAAATACAAGAATATATTTTACAATCATTATTGAAATTATTAAAATATTTATACTTTTTTTGTGATGTATTCGTACAGGTTCATTGTTTGGGCCAGTAGTGAGACTGACCATCACCTTATTATAACCCACCCACAGCTGAAAGGGGGAGCATGTTCAGTAATGGAGTTTGAGCCCTCAACCCACAGATTTCATATAGAGTATCCTAACCACAAAATTGATAAAATCTGAGGTTCAACTAACTGCAGTGGACACAGTAGATTGCCCAAAGTGGCTTTACTTAAAACAAATCAATCAACCAAACAAGCTCGGGAATTGGTTATAGGTGGTGTTCACTAGTTGCCTTCTCTCTAGTTTGTCACCTCAGAATTAAGGAGCCCTCAAGTTGCTTTGCGTGAACTTTTAAAAACAGTATCACTCGTTATGTGTATCTTTTATAGCTTCATGCTCATAAAAATCAAAATAATAATTCAATCAAAGGGCAAACAATGAACAAATGAACAGTTTAAGAGTTGCAAATATTTAATACTGCATGTATTTAGCTTAAATTTGTTTGTTTCAAGGTTCATGGTGTAACATTTTGACTTTTATGACAGAAGAATAGAATATAGGATAAAAAAAAAGTTTTATATTCAGTTTGTAAGATGCCTGAAACAACACATTTATATTAAGGAGAAATACTTTTTATTTTGTTCTGTTTCACAATGGTTTGCTTTCAGATCCTACCCTAGTTTCCTAACAGTCTGTGAAAGTAAATATTTTAATACCCGTCTCTTTATTGCAGTTAGAATTCTTAATTTGAATTTAGTTATTCTGATGATATGATGTTTTGTTTTATTATAGTCAACATCTCACCTTACAGACATGCTCCAGTCAGCGTACGATAAGTTCAGCAAATGGCAAGACAGAAAATTATCAACTCAAAAATCTCTACGACATATCTTAATTTGATGGGCTTTGTCTGCATCATCTTACTACTGTGATTTTTGTCCCTTAAGCCTCAAAATGTGTTGATTCTTAAGTTTGTATATTTTTGCATCCCAGCACAGTTTGCTTTCTGTAATGCACCATTGATACAGATATTTTTACCAATGTCATATTTTGGAAGATTGTAGAAGTATTTATGTTTCAGAAGCTAAAAAAATTCCAGTACTTATAAAAAGTACAATTATAGCTTTTTTTTGTTATGGATAATTGGAATGTATTAATCTCAATCTATCAAGTCTTTGAGCAAAAATTACAGAACTATGTCATAATTTCAAAAAGCAGTTTTAACCTTTGAAAAAAGAAATATTTAAAAGTAGTTCTAATTTTCTAATTCTAGACTTTTCAAAATATTAGACGAAGCAAAAGTTCAGATTTAAGAAACTCTTGAGTGGCAGTTGATAGAAATCTAATTGTCCACAGAGAGATACATCTATTTGTAGCTATACCTACCATTTTTTTTATTATTATTGACCAGTCGGTCAGCTTGAGTACTTAGCTGATCTTGTTTGTTTTATGTGGAAGCATGTCAGTTGGTACGAAGAACAGAGTGATTAAATGTTTTAAATTAATGTAGGTAAAAGTTTTTGCTAAGTAAGCATCTAGGGTAATCATTTGGGTAATAAACTCGTGGTTTACTTTAAAAAGGTGTAATTATAAAACCCTCTCTATCTGTTACTTAGAAGAAGGTGTAAACATATACTACATAATATTGAAATATGCAGCTTTATTCATATTAGGAATTATTATTGAAATAGGCCTGTTATGATGTTAATAGAAAAGAAACTATATAATGGTCAGTGGGTTTGAAAAATTATACAGATTTTCAGGTTTGTACATGGAAAAGAATTTCAGACAACCTCAGCAAAATTACTTCAACTGTCCAAATAGAAGTGTATAACCAAATAGTACGATGGTATAGTTACAGGTTTTAGTAGCATTACGGATTCACTTCCTTAAACAGTTCTAATTACAGAAAGATTTATACAATTAAAATAAATCAGTATAATATAAGTATATGTTTTCTCTATATATATTGTATAACTGTGACATCCCATTGAATTTGCTCGTTCCCCAAAATTTGGTTATTTAACAGAAAACAAGATCCTGTTTCTTTTGTAGTTTGTTAAGCAATATTAAAACATATAAAATGCCAAAGATATTATGAAGTAATGTAATTGATTTATATTTGGAAATTATAAGTTGTTAGCATTTTATCAGATAATGAATTAATCTGTTTGATATGGTTAATATCTGCATTTAAATGTTTTGTACTTCACAAAACAATGGATAATAAGTAGTTGTCACAACAAATTTGTATACTGTTAACGTATTTTAAGAACTTAAATCAACTAAAGTCGATTCATATTTCAAGCAATAATATCACGTTTCATAAAATAAAAAAATAACATTGAGTGATGTGTGAGTACCTGAGCCTACTTTTTCTTGATTAAGTTTTGTTTAAATTCAGCATGTTTATATTTTATCCTGTTTAATGATGCTGTTGTTATTTTTTTATCATTAGACTGCACTAAGTACTGAAATTAAACAGATTTAAAATTACTGCTTTAATCAGTAATCTTAAATCTGAAGCCAAAATTTGGACACTTGATCTCTACATATTTAATAAAAATCAGTAATATTAGTAGAATAGTTGTTATAGTTAAGCCTCTCTACGTTTTGATTTAAAATCAAACAAAATGATTACAAATGAAATGTGAAATTAAAGGAGAAATAAAGGCAATCTTATAACACTTTACTTTAATTGCAAAAGAAGTTGGGAAATTTGAGTTATAATTTCCATGTACGTATCATTTTAATATTTTACTCACACAAATCTGTAGTGATTTTTTTGAATCTCAATTTGTATTTGGCTTATCTTTGAGGAATTTCTTTTTTTCATTGTAAGAAAAAAAATTATTTCTAACTGATTATAGTTGAAATGGTTCTCATTGTCATGGTTTGTACCCTACGTATGTTCACCTGAATTTAATTCCCAATTGGTTGATGTTTCTTTATTACATGGTAATTACTATTCAGCTTATATCCTACGTTTTCAGGGGAGTCATTAAAAGGACTGTATGTGGTGGCAAGAGCTGGGACTCAATCCAGGGTCTTCTTGCTTGAAAGGCAAGTCCTCAAAGAGGGCAGCAGGTTAGCAGCCAAAACATAGGTTATAAGCTAAAAAGTAATTAGTACCTAATAAATAAGAATTATACAAACAAATAGTAACTAACTGGTGGTTAGATGTAGGTGGTGATGTATTTACAAACCATAACAACAACTGATATCCCATCTCTACAAACTTACCATAAGGATTTTATTTATTTATTGAGAGTTCATACTTATAGATAATCTAGAATAATAACAGAAGCATTGGATGGAAAAGTTTATTATTTACCACCTATGTATTTTGTATTATATGATACATCTGTATTACTTAACTGTTTGTGATCGAGTCGCGAGTATTAACATACAGGGGAAAAATCTTTTATAATCATTCACTTTGTAGAAATGCTTACCATTGTTGCCTTATACTATCAGTCCTAGCATTTTCTTTTCTGCATGCATTATCATACATTTGTACGAGGTTGAAAGGCTGAATGACATTTTAGCCTTTGGCTCTGTCATGTGCAAATCTTAAGAGAATTATAATTAATCACAAATAACATTTTTTTCCTTGGACTGTACAGTTAATTATGTTATATAGTAGGTCAGTAACAACCTAATATTGAAATGAAAGTCATCATTAATTTACTAAGGCTTACAAGTTTTTTCAACATTTTATTTACTGCAAGTGTAAGATAAACGAGAAACAGCGTACCATCTGTTTTGTGTTTCATAATGTGCAGTGTTAATACCATAGTATGAGTGTGTGTGTGTGAGGGTACATTTTTAACTATCTTTCATTAATGAAAGTAAAAAGCACAGCATTATTATCGGTGAGATGATAGAAAACATGAGAAACCTGAAGGATAGAGTTTAATAGTATATAGAGAAGTTGTACATGTACTAATATTTTAAGCCCAAAGGTTTTCTCATATAAGTTGCCACGTAATCATACATTTTCTTGGTGTATATGTAGGACGTTGAAACCTGGAATAAACTGTACATGGCCTTCACAATATTCTGTGATGTAGCTCTTGGTCACCACACTTAAACACAATTTATACATAAAATGTAATACAGTTTATTTGTCACTTTCTTGTATCAAAACCTGTTCAAATTTTTACAAAAGTATATATTTGTCTATTACCATTTTACAACAAAGTAATAAAAAAGTGTAAAAAAAATATGTATTTGATAGTGACAAAAAAAGAAGTTTTTTTTAACTTGAAAAAGTACATATACTGGAATTCCAAAAGAGCTTG
>NW_013668310.1:91469-99943 GCF_000517525.1 Limulus polyphemus
AGCTTTGTGCTTAACTTCAAACAAACATTACAAGTCTTTTGTAGAGAAAAAAATCAGAATTTCTAATAAAGTATTTTTGCTAAAAATGAATATTTTAATACATGGAGTCAAAGTAGTCACTGCTCCGAGTGTAAAGCGATTTTCGTGTTAAGATTAAAAATACTTTTCTTCCTCTTAGAATTAACAAATTTCTTTTGTGTAATCTCTAAAACCTCTGAAATAAATTTCCAAAGTTTTTCAATAAATCTTCATATTTTATATGCTATATTCACTACCCTAATTTTATGTGAAGTCAGTCAATTTGACCAGGCTCGTAACCACCATAAAAGATACAAAATAAATCAAAATTATCCTTTTTTTCTTTCTAGAACTACTTCAGATTGTTGCAGGAAACTACATTTGCTTACACTAAATAACTTAAAAGTTACTAACATTATACATCTGTTTCTAATTAAATTTTGCTCCCCAATGGCAGAGCGGTATGTCTGCGGACTTACAACGCTAGAATCCGGGTTTCGATACCCATGGTGGGCATAGCACAGATAGCCCACTGTGTAGCTTTGTGCTTAATTACAAACAAACAAACTAATTAAATTTTATTATCAAGACTGTCAAACTTTGTAACAAACTGTTGATAAAACTTGTGTATCTAGATACGTATCGTATTGCAGCATCAATAGCTTGATACGAAAAGTATGGACTAATTCTTATTGTATCAGCCCTAATATATATACATCCTCAGTATAATGTTATATCCTTACTGTTTTTCTTTCTTACGCAGTTCAGTTGTATTTGAAGCAACTACTACCAATTTTAAGTATAGTGTACATGAAAACAGTTTCTTCACGACTTGAAAATTTCTTAAAGAATTTTATTCAAGTCTCATACACATTCTTATAGTCTTTAACTTTCTGAGAGAAGAAATTTTTGCTAAAATTACTAAAGATTAGTCCCACATTTGTTTCTTAAGAAATAATTTTTGGGAATGTAATACCAAAGTTAAACTGTCAGGTGAAAAAAAATTTTTAGATTTTAAAACTTCGGAAAAAATCATCAAGGCATAGACCTTTTTTACCTTAAAATGATATAGGATTTTTTTGATGCACCATAAGAATGAAAACTTCAAAAATGTTGGAACTTTTCTGTATGAAAGCATTAAGGTGTTCTTGTTTTGTTTTTCAACAGTACACATAGGCCCCGCATGGCCAAGTGGTTAGGGTGCTCGACTCACAATCTGTGGGTCACGGGTTCGAATCCCCGTCCCACCAAACATACTCGCCCTTTCAGCCGTGGGGGCGTTATAATGTGACGGTCAATCCCACTATTCGTTGGTAAAAGAGTTGGCGGTGGGTGGGGATGACTAACTGCCTTCCCTCTAGTCTTACACTGCTAAATTAGGGACGGCTAGCGCAGATAGCCCTCGTGTAGCTTTGCGCGAAATTCAAACAAACAAAATCAACAGTACACGAGTAAATCTTTCTGGAAAAGAAAGAAAAATTTCTAGATGTTTAAAATATTTCTTTGAAATCTACCAGGTTTAACTCTATAGCTTTTTTTTTATGTTATATTGAGTTTGTTGATACACCAAACCCTGCCAGCCTTCTGATAGAAAAAATGCTAAAGTGAAAGTGGACAGAATGAGCTCTTAACAACAGTAGGAAAAAAAACAAAAAACAGGCTTAAACATTAAAGATTGCTTATGAGTTTGGTATTCCGAAGTTCACTGGTTTTCCCTTAGAGTAATAAGGTAGAGTATCTACAAGATTTGTTTGTTTTTTTGTTTTTTGGAATTTCGCGCAAAGCTACACGAGGGCTATCTGCGCTAGCCGTCCCTAATTTAGCAGTGTAAGACTAGAGGGAAGGCAGCTAGTCATCACCAACCACCGCCAACTCTTGGGCTACTCTTTTACCAACGAATAGTGGGATTGACCATCACATTATAACGCCCTCACGGCTGAAAGGGCGAGCATGTTTGGTGGGATGCGGATTCGAACCCGCGACCCTCAGATTGTGAGTTGAGTGCCTTATCCACCGGATACAAGAGGAAATGTATTACAGAGTTAGATTACGTTCTCTTGACTTTGACTGAGTTTAGAGTAAAGAAAGAAACTTTTGACTAAATGTAAAAATACAGTGAAAACTCTTTATTCAACATTTAGTTTATCAAAGATGAAAGATAACATCTTTATTTTAACTCTAAACTCTCCTAAGAATTTGTTAAAAGGCTTATGAATAACAAGTTAACTTTACTTGTTAAACTAAGAAGATAATTTTACTAACTAAAAATGAACTCAAACTGTACAAGAGGGCTTGAGCTGGAGAGAGAGAGAGCATAGCATTGTATACAAAATTTTATAATGGCATCCGTCTCGGGGAGTTTGCCCTACTTACGTTACTGTTCTGTGATGTCACAGTTTCATGACAACTGATTCTTTGGCTCTAAACAAAGTGACATTCACTCAAGTGCTGGATTAATGTACTTGTAATTCTGTTAAGAATGATCTCATGTAATAACCACTCTGAATCTGCTACTTTCCTGAAGGATTGAAAAAAAAGCTTAAAATTCATCCAGTGACAGTCAACATTCCTTCATCACTTCAGGCCCCCAATGGCTCTATGGCAAGTCTGAAGGCTTATGATATTAAAAACTGGTATTTGATACTTGCAGTGGGCACAGTGCAGCTAACTCATTGTGTAGCTGTGTGTTTAACCAAACAAAGAAAGCATCACTTCAGCTAACAAGGGTGGCAATGGCTGTTTTTGCCCCAGACTAATCAACATGTGTGATATTTTCAGGTAAAACCGATTTCCTGACAAGTATCAGATAAGTGAACCTACAAACAACAGCAGATTTGATCAAGGAATAAGGGAAGTGTTCAGTAATTTATAACTTGACTGATTTCATTTAAGTGTAAAATAATGAGTCTCAACAAATTTGAATAAATTCAAATATCTTTACTCTAACAAATGACAGTCTTTTACCCTAGGCTATGTTAAGCTCCACAGATTTCTATCTATCAGGAATAAAATCTGTAAAATTAAACATGTACTTGAAAAAGTCTTCACTTGAAAAATCTAGCATAAAGTGGCAATACCTCTTGACTTCTGTTTCCTCACACTACTGGTTGGCTGTTACATGTAAAAATTAAATAATAGGGTGAACAATCGCCAAGTTTTGTATATTTTTATTTAAAGAAGGATGATGTTTCGAGCTGGCGCTCTTCATCAGATCATACAGCTTACAAACTCGTTGGCCCATTGTGTAGCTTTGTGCTTAATTTCAAACAAAAAAATCAACCCACCCATAAGGTTCACACTTACACATAGCACCAATGATACTAATCATATTGCATTTTTAGACATAAGTTGCAAATGAAGACAGTAAATTTATTGTTTTATGTATATAAAAAAAACTTTTACTAATTCGTTTATTCTCCAATCTCGCCATCCTCCTTCAGTAAAAGGTGTGCATTTGGGCCAACTTACTTGCATAGACAAAATATGTAATAGTACCAGAGGAAGAAGAATTGCCAGGGATGGTTTCCAACAACTTCTTTTACATCAATAATGGCTATCCCCATAAAATATATTACTAATAATACGTTTCAGAACAAAACAAAAAGAAACATAGCCGGTAATGTCGCTGCTCTCATTCGCAAGGCTATCACTATCAGAAAATAAGGCCTTGATATAAGATAATACAAAAACCTGGAAATTCTTTTTCTTTCTGAGCTGAAACCTCATAATAATTGTAATATCAAAAAAATGCGATGCAAACTATAGTGGATGTGATCAAACTTGCACCACTGAAAACGTGGTAAAACAACGTACATGTGAAATTGATTGTCGACTACACGAAAGACTTCGAGAACCCTTCAATGATAGGAACTGTTCAGACCAAACGAATGGAAGCTAAGACTGAACATGTAGTTTCGAGCCAATGAAGTACCATGTAAAATTAAAGTTTTGGGAAAATATAACAATTACTTAGAAAGAAAATACAAATTAAAGGTAAAATTTCTCCCTTATACAGTTATAAATGTTGGCCTGTCTAAGTTCAAATTTATATAATATAAAAAGCTGTACGTACATGTGTATATTGGGGTACCGGAAAGTAATGTAGTAAAATATATTTTTAAAGTATTTATCTTTCAGTCAATTACATAATCGCCTGCCCGGCATGGCCAGGTGGTTAGGATGCTCGACTCGCAATCTGCGTGGGGGCGTTATAATGTGACGGCGAATCCCACTATTCGTTGGTAAAAGAGTAGCCCAAGATTTGGCGGTGGGTGGTGATGACTAGCTGCCTTCCCTCTAGTCTTACACTGCTAAATTAGGGACGGCTAGCGCAGATAGCCCTCGTGTAGCTTTACACGAAATTCAAAACAAACAAACATAATCCCCATTATTATTAATGACAATGTGCTATCTTTCAATCAATCTTTCAATTCCTTGTTGTTAGAAAGAAGCTTCCTTTGAGACAAAGACAACCTTTCTGAGCTTTGGTAAGATTGGGGCAGGTTTCATGATGATGATGGGGACTGCCACCAAACCTGATGCCACCATTGTCAATCACTGACAGTTGGTTAGTGTATCATCTCTTTTAATTAGTTTACTTATTATCTGCTTTGGGGCAGGTGGAGTATTATCATCTGAACTTCACTTTATATGTTTAGCTAATTCCTATTTTCCAATGTATATTCAGCCCTTTGTTGTTCCTTTGAGGTGGTTGGACTGGAAGACTCGTGCTTAGGGTATTGTTTCCTAGGTGTATTAACACCTGTTGATTCCTCTCTTTCGTGGCTGTAATGACTAGGTTTCCAACATTTATAACAATTCTCTTTTCTTGGCATCCTTTGGGCGTAGTTCTTATTCCATACGCAGTAATATGTTCTTTCACATTCACTTGAAACATCCATTGTCTTGTGGTTTTATTTCCTTTTTCTGTGTACCTAGTTGTGTAACTGATATTTTCAGTTTTAGAATATTGGCAGAGGGAGTTGATATTTCAATACTACTGAATCCCAAGAAGTGTGACTTGTTCCAGCAACAGGTAAGTTTTCTGAGACTCTTAGTTAGCAGAGAGGAAATATCTTCGGGTTCATCTAAGTCTGAATCTGTTCAGAAATGACCATCATCAAGGTGAGGTAAAAGGATTTCTTGAACTGTACTCTTACTATCATTGTTTTGAGAAATAATTCTCTGACTTATCATGTCCTCTACACACATTACTTGAAAAATCAAATAAGTTTTGTTGGACTGATGATGGTGAATAATAATTCAACAAACTGAAAAGAATTTACCACTACTCTTGTATTAGCATACCCAGTTCTTGAAGATCCATTCATTTTATAAACAGGTGTCAGTGATTCTGCAGTAGAACATGGAAAAAAATATGCGACTGCCTCTAACAAGGCACAAAATACTGCAGAAAGGAAGTATTGTATAACTTAGATAGAGCTAGTGGGTGATGTTTGAGCCCTATGGAATTTTCTCAATTACTTATGTGGACAAAATTGTATATTTTGGACTTACCGTGCAGCATTGAAGTGGTTAGCGAATTTTTGCAATTCAGAAGGCCAGATAGCAAGATAACTCCAAAAACTCAGGAGTACAACTTCAACACTGTGCATCACCCTGAACAGGACCATGAAAATGTTGGCATGTTATCCCAAAGACCTTGTGTTAATGAAGAATATAAATACTATGAAATAAAAGAAGTACAAGATAATAAAGAGGACCAATATAAAGTACGACAGATTATAACCCAGGATGTGACATCCACAAGTGATAATGAAGAACCAATGTGATCCAAGAATCAACTAAAAGATGTTCAGAGAAAAGATACAAATTTGAAGCCAGTTATTAAGTGGATCACGAATAGTGCACTAAAACCCTCATGGCAAATAATCACTTCATACAGGTCAAAGACAAAGATATATTGGGCACAGTGAGATTCTTTATGCTTATAAGAGGGCTAGTTATGTCGAACATGGGAAGGTAACAGTGAAAATACAACAAAAAAACAGTGACTACAATTGATAATTCCAGTCTCTACATTCTCAAGCACTCATTTACCTCCACAACCTTCCAATGGCAAGACACTTAGGTGTTAAGAAGACACTAGAGTGAGTGCTTCTATTGGTTTAGGTGCCAAAGATTTGTAGAGAATTGATGAGATGTAAAGTATGATGAGATTGAAAAGGGTTATGAAAAAACAGCATAGGCAGATACAGCCGTATTTTGTTTGAACACCACTGTTTAGAGAGTTGCTGTGATTTACTTGGTCCTCTGTCACAAAGTAACCATGGGAATAAATTCATCGTGGTTGTAATGTACTATTTCACCAAATAACCCAAATCAGAAACTCTAGCAAAGAAACTCGTCAACAAATTCGTTTTGAGATTTGGCGTGTCCGTGGAACTTCACTCTGATCAGAGACGAACCTTTAAACCAGCCTTATTTGTGGAAATGTGTTGGATCCTTGAAATAAAAAAAAATCAGGACAACAGTCCTTCATCCATCTTCTGATGGCATAATGGAGAGATACAACCATAAATTTTTAAATACGTTAGCCATTTATGTGGATGAACATCAAAAACATGGGAACAAGATATTTCAGTGCTATTTATGAGTTATTGAATGGCAGCATGATTCTACAGGAAACTCATCATCATCACTGATGTTTGGGAGAGAACTTAAAGTGTCTTACTGGACCTTCTGTATTCACACTCAGAGGATAGTCACTCAGCAGTCTTACTCTGAATATGCAGATGGACGAAGGAACACTATTGAGGTCATATGTGACTTTACTAGAAAGACACTTAAATCACCTAGTGATAAAATTAAAAGTTGCGATGATGTTAATGCTGCTAAGACTAGATTTCACTGTGCTAACATGGTATAGCTATGGCTGTACAATCCCCACTACAAGAGAGGATGAACTCTCAAGTTAAGCATGTGTTAAGAAGGGCCATATGTTGTACTAAAAACAATCAATGATATGGTTTACAGGATCCAGAGGAATAGGCAACCCAAACCAAAATTCATCCAACATCATAGTCGTTGAAAGTACATTGATGATGGAACAGCCAACTTCGTAACTCCAAAGAAGAATTTTTCAACATAAAGCCAACCTGCTAAGAAGCCCAGGGTTTATGTCGAGACGATTTCCAGAGGATAAACAAGGATAAAACTTCCAATAAATTCACCCTGTGCATGATTTGTAAATACGAGTAATCAGTGAATAGAAGTTAGTGAAGTACATATTGAGTAGTGATTGATGATTCAGTGAAGTATTCAATGTGTGAAAGATTGAGTTGTTGCTGGTCGAGAGAAAATCGATCTGTTAAAATTAATCAGATTGCTAGTCAGATTTGTTATTAAGCAAATTTTTGTTAAATTTTATTAGTGTATTAGACCTATAGTTGTTTTTGAGTTTATGTGAAAATTTTGTGAACTTAGACATACAACTAGCGTCAAAGTGAAAGTAGCCTGTAGCAAATGATGTTGAAGAAATACGTTTATTCGTTATGGTTAAGTGTTTTGGACTTGGCATTATATTGATAAAATAACCCAACAGAACCCGTACAACGATAGAATACGTTACAACACTTATTTAATGAAGACGACAAACAACTTCAGAAAAATGTTTAATCACTTGTACCCGACGTTTCGGCTTACGCCTTTATCAAGGGTCTATGAACGTCACAGGTTACCAAGCTCATTTTAAATGACAGTAACCGAAAAACGAAATACAGCTACAACAATATAACGGATTCATTTAATATGTGTTGTAACATGTTCTATCGTTGTACGGGTTCTGTTGGGTTATTTTATCAATATAATGCCAAATTTGATTAAACTCTCTGCAAATAAAAGAAAGGCATCGCTATGGGGAATAATATTGCTGTCGTTGTGGCTTCTATTTTTATGCATTTCTTTGAATCATCAGCTCTTACTCAGTGGGATTTTGAAACTAATCTTAAACCAACGAGATGGTACAGATATATTGACGACATTTGCGGTTTATGGAATCATGGACTCCCTTCTCTTTTGGAATTGGTTAAATTCCTCAATAATCAACACTCCGATATCATGCTCACGCTTACTTATACCGATAACGTCCAGAAATCTATACCCTTTAATGATACCATGGTCATTATCGTGAACAACAAACTTGTTACTTTCGCATATTATTATTCCACATTTTAACTCATACCATCCACCAGCTACCAAACGAGGTGTCATTATCGGTCAACTTAATAGAGTTGAGAAAATCTGAAACACCATGGACGGTCAGACACAAACCAGGATCAAACTTCAAAAGGTACTGTTGTCCAATGGCTAGCCGTATAGTTACATTACTAAGACATTCCACAGCTTTGACTCACAAGATATTGTTGCGTCATTGAGATCACGTGACTATTCTCAGGCCCTCTAGTTTCTAGAACTATCTTGTTCCTTCACGAATG
>NW_013668310.1:99953-108592 GCF_000517525.1 Limulus polyphemus
AGAAAAATCAATTAACAAACGGAGACGTAACAATATTAACAAACGACATAAAAAAAGAAAATATCATATCAAGACACTGTTTCATGGATTATGCCCTTCGTGGATGAACCTTTAACTATTCGCCTTCGTCAAGCGATTAGAAGATCTGGATTGAATATAAAAATCATACAAAAACCTGGTAGAGAACTGATGGATATTGTTACGACAGCGGAAGTCACGTGACTCTGGTAACACGTCACAAGTTTCTAGAAGGATCATGACTGTTCCTAGAAACTCTAGTTTTGCCAGACGCCCTCTATTTTTATATATAAGCCCGGCAAATAAAGCGGAGATATAATTGCAGATAGCAGATTGAAAAGAGATATAGAGACAGATAACTGAGTCAAGTGAGCGGTAGTGATCGTAAGTAAAATGCGTGAATCGTTGTGAATTATAGCGTGTGTTTAAGTTAAAGTGACGGTGGAAATTCTGTGTATTGCAAAGTTATATTGAGAAAGAATAAATTAGTTTTATTTAAGAAAGGTCTTGTATTGCTGAATTTCCTCCGGAAGAATTTATACCGGAAATTAACAAACGACCAGAGACGTAACAATATACTCACTCGTTCAGCCTTTAATAACAACAATACATGTAAAACCAAAAAGTGTTTTGCAAAGACGAATGGCATAGAGAAGTTCTGCACACTTAAAAACACTGTCTATGAACTTACACTAACACAGTGTTCGGCCAATTGTCCAATACACGATCGTTTCAAAAAACACATTCGTGCCACTGGAAATCTTCACAACAAAGAAGCTACCGCTGAACATTATTTAAAAGAACACGGCATAATTCACGGGACACTATATACAATCAAAATTTTAGAAACTTGTGACAATTTCCTCGACAGAAAAGATAGGGAATCAGTTTTGATTCAATCCAGACACCCTTCCATTAATAGGTACAACGCCTGGCCTTTAACATTTTATTATTGTTATTAATTTTTATCATTGTAATTTTATTAATTTTTATGTTATTATTGTCACTTTCTCTTTTTTTATGATCAACAACTCAAAACTGTTCACCTATACTCGTATCACGTACACTTTTCCGTTATATTATTGTAGCTGTATTTTTTTTTCGTTACTGTCATTTAAAATGAGATTGGTAACCTATGACGTTCATAGATCCTTGATAGAGGCGTAAGCCGAAACGTCGGGTACAAATGATTAAACATTTTTCTGAAGTTGTTTGTCGTCTTCATTAAATAGTGGTTGTTATCCTTCAGTCAGCACTGAAAAACGTAAAAACAGTAATATGCTACAACACTGTTTGCAAAGAAAAGACCTAACCTTCACTTACCAAACCGAACGCGGGGAATCGATTTTAGCGTTGTAAGTTCGTATACACACTGTTGTCTCATCGGGGGTCTGGGATGACACAAAACAAAGGTAGCTAGAATGAAATAAATTTAACGACTTTCTTGAACTCGTGTTATGCGAAAATTGCACATACATAGAATAAACGAAACGTTTTGAAAACTTCCTACTGCTTAAATACCACGTAGAGATCTGCTGATTTCTGAAAGCTTTCAATAGCTAGTAAAGGCACTGACCTATGTTTACAGACTCGCTGTTTTTACTGAATAAAGGTGGTTTTCAGTGTTTTACATTGTGTGCAATCTGTTTTATTACTTTATCAGTCAAAACGAGAGGAGTTCAGTTTAATTACATTTCCTTTTGAACCCCTGTCGGAGAAAACAGTTTACAGAATACTAAAAAATAAATACATACAGTTTATCTAGAAGTACGCAAAGACATGATATTGTCAGTTTAATTGTACATCTTACACTTACGTGAAATGTGCACTAAGTACGTGTATGTGTGGAAAAATTTCGTCAGTTTTGGTGAGCTAAAGCTGTACACCTTGCTAAGTAAAAGTAGATAAAAATAAAAACGTATTTTTCGAAATACCACAACGACATGTGTGCTATTTCTAGAATTACTCCCCAGGGTAACAACTAAACAAGTTAGCAACTAAAGCAATTTAAGGTTTATGTATTTGTGTGAGCAGTACTCAACAAATATTATATCATATGTCATTTACTTTTAGTTTAGACATTCTATTAAAACGTTTGTTTTTTTTTTGTTTTACATTTTCTATTGTATTGATCCATTGTTTCACATTTTACCTACTTCGAACTCCTTACATTTTCTTTTTGAAACGTGACAGTCCAATCGGTGAGTTTGTTAGTTTAATTTAAGGTAACAAAAATTTGAAAAGGCATATAAGTTATAACCATTATAATATAAGTTAATTACTTTCAGAATTCAGTTTTACTTTTAATGTGTTTTTGAGGCACTAATTAAGTTGTTAACCAAGGCTTATGACTGTAAATCTTACTAGTAATAGTAACTAATACTAACAGTAATAATACAATATTAATAATAACATAGTATGTCACACTTTCGTCCGCAATTTTTTAAACGTTTTCGAAATACTGTTTTTGTAATTTGTATTTGTCTTATTTCAAAGCAATTTTTAATTAATATACCAGTTGTCATTATTTTGAATTTAAACTGAGTTAAAGAATGTGCTAATAATATTTCTAACGTTATGTAAAGTTCAAACTTGTAATTTTTTACGTAACTATCAGTATCAGGATGGGGAGAGGGGAATGTACTAGTACTACTATATCTTGAAATAATTTCACAAAGGCTTCAATTTCTAAACCGTTAACTTGCCTAACTGTTACTGTTAGTAACAGTTGCACTAAGTAAAAGTAACATGTAAAACAAATCAAGGGTTTAACTTTTTTTGCTATTACTAATTACAAATAGGTCTTGTTAACAAATCAGCTTTCTGAAAGGTTCTTGAAATTTATAATTTTCTGTAAATCAGATTTAGGCCTTTTAATTTTTAAACTGGAGTAAAGCACAAAATTTCATTGCTAGAGCATGAAAGTGATGATTCAATGTACTCTTGTTATATATGGTTATATATTTTAGTGTTTTGGTGCATTAATTTATTATGTTAAGTTTACACAAGATTTTATTAATTAATTTACAAAGTTACTATGTTTTTAATCTTTATAATTCACTTACTTTTGATCAGAAGTTCTTAATATCTTTAAAACAATTTTTTGTATATAATTGTTTATAAGTGTATATTTTTCATAGTAATGAAGTTAATATTAAGAAAATTGAATAGAAGTGGAGAACAGTTGGATAATTTTATATGTGTATTTATGTACGGTACTTCATTTACAATAACATAAACTATGGACAACAAGGGACCATTTGATCCTTTCATAAGACAGTCACCCTGTTACGAAAATTAAACTGTTGTAATTGGAGACGAACCTGCATTTTCCACATCTTCTGTCCTTTCTTCTCATCTATTCCCTGGATAATCTTGTAAACTTTGACCAATAAGATCATGTCTTACCTTTCTTTTTTCAAGAAAAAATAAGAGATCTAAACATGTCACTGTAAGACAACCTTTACATGCAATGGTAGTACTCCTCTGGACTTTTTCCATTCAGTCAATAACTTTTTTTAGATAAGAAAACAAATTCTATGTAATACTCCAAGTGAGACTTAACCAGTGATTTGAAGAAAGGTATCATTAATGTAAATACAGTGTAAAAGTCCAAGTATTTATCTCTGAGGGGATTTTTTAGTAACAAGGGTTCAGTTCGACTAGATTCCATTACTAACAACTTTTTGTTTTTTCTTATCCAACCATCCAGCAGTTCAATTTTTCAGTCTTTCTCCAAACACCTCCAATGTGATCTTCTTAGCTAATCTTTTGGCTGACAACTTATCAAAATGTCTTTGAAGATCTAAGTATACCAAGTCCACATAAATATTAGAAGTTTCAATTCATAGAAATGTTGGGAAAATTCCAGAAGTACAGAAAATAAGCTACAAATCTAGTTACAAAAAAAAAGAAATTCAAAAAAAGAGTTTACTGGAAACAACTGGCTTACAATGTTGAAAAATCTAACTTTCTGAGCTAAGTAAAAGGTAAGCAACACAGTAAAATGAGATTACTGATGACAAAGATTTTGTTGAAGACTTAAAGATGCCTCACTTTTGTCTTAAAACTTTTCTCATTTTTACAAGAGAAAATATTACTAACGTTCCTAACCCTGAACATTCTGTAGTAAATATTGGTATTGACGTGTATGATATAGATATTAATCCTCTAATGGTAGGTAGAAAGATACGAGATTAAAAATAAAGCAGCAACGGGTTTAAAGGAAGTCAAAGGTCAAATATGCAAGCATCTCTTTTATACTTTGGGTAGCTAAATATACAGTGGGCATGTGCCTGAGGATTGGAGAATTGATTATGTCACTCCTTTTAAGAGATGATGATACTTTAGAAATGCCTAGGAAATAATAAGCCAGTTAGTCTTACTTCCTTAGAAAGTAAAAATCCTAAAGTCTGATAAACGAAGTTTTTAGTGAAATATAGTATCATAAAAGAAAATCAAAAGAGATTCACCAAAGGGAAATCTTGTTTTACTAATCTGCTATTCTATTTTTCAAGGATTTTACTTGTTATCTGGATGATGGTATTGTCTGACACTTATCCCTCATTTTCTCTTTTATGTATTTAGTAAACCAGTTAGATTTTATATTCCCTGTTATTCTTTTTAGGATCATTCCTATCTTGAATTAAAAGTAATTTGTTTTTAAAAAATTCCCATATCTATTCCACACCACCTTTTAACTCATCCCAATTTCCTTCCTCCTTCCAAAAAATCATTGGTGTGTTACTGACTAATTTTCTTTCTTCCAGTACTTAACCAGTTTTAATGGATTAATTAAAAATGAAGGTTAATGGCACATAAATCTACTCTGTTTCTTTTATTATCCTATCCTAGAATAATATCCTTCAGATTTTCCAGTTGTGAATCTACCAATCCTGGCCTCATTCAAGGACATATAATCTTTTAGAGAGAGATCCATTTACACTTACCTTTTCCCACAAAAATCGTGTGTGAAAATAAAACAACATGCAGAGCCATCTCACAATTATCAATCAAAGCCCTCCAGTCTTTTAACATTCAGTTTCCCTTAAACATACTTAAAAAATGTAAATGCTCTTTTGAATTTGTTTAATTAGAAATAATGAGTTTGATTTCTAATCTGGAAATTATTGACAACTATTTTCTAATATACAGATGTTTGACTGTCATAAAAGTTTCTACACTGCTGTTGTTATAACTCATTGATCAAAGTATTAACACTTAATATCTCAAATTGGTTGTCACCAAGCTTCTGAAAGGTATTATGCCTAATTGAAACTAACTGAAAATTCTTATGGTTGTAATTTCATGTGGCCAGAGGATTAAACTATAAAGTTTTACAGGACCTTTGACATTTGTACATGTACCGTACAGTGTACTCCATTCAAGCATCTCTCATGTTATAAAATTGTTATTATAAATACAGTTAGTCACACTGTGAGTTGGTTTGTCATACTTTCTCACACAGCAGTAGTGAAATAATTTTGGGGAAATTTTAAGTTGAATGAATGGTTCAACTTCATCTAGTTTTTGAGTTCTAAGCCCTAAATAGTTAAAGGGGAAAAGTGCAAGGTTCATCAAAGTGTTCATTTGAAGCATTATGAGATGCTCCCTTGTAATCCATGTGTCTTTTCTGGGTCAGTAATCATTACACAAATTAACTTCAGGTACTGGAGAATAGGGGCAATGAAACAACACCTAATTATTTGATCATTTTCTCTATTCTTGCATTCCTGCTTTTTTAAATGTTTTTTAAATTTTTTTTATGAGCAAAATTTTATAAAAGGTATTTCTTTTTTCTATCATTTTGCATTAAAGAAGATTCTTTAGTTATAAGTGTAGTTTGTTAACAGGTACATTAATATATGTATGTTTTATTTGCAGGTATATGTTGACTTCATGTAGCTCTTTTTATGTGTTGAGAAAAAGAAATGACTGAAGGTTAGTAAATTAGTTTTTCCTTAACTACAAAAATACAGAGTTGAAATGTTGAAATTGGCACATAAAATAGGTTTTTTAGCTGAATATTAAAGCATTTTTGCTTATTACAACATTAGAAATTATTGATTGAAGTACATTTTAAGTGAGGTTTTACGTTTAGTGCAGTTACAGAGAACTAAAAATTTGACGTTACGTGCATAAAATGCTGATACATAATGTACGTCTATCTGCAGTACGGTGTGTATGCAAGGTTTTGTCTTATTAAGTATTTTAAATAAATTTCATATAAAAGTAAAAACGATATGTAAAGTTATATTTCATACAAGGCTTACAAGCTCAATTTGTTTTGAAAATGGTTATTTTCTAAAGCGGTATGTTTCTGATTTTTCGAAAGTTTTACTGCCCTCTATAAACAACTTGGTGGATACTGAATGAAAATTAAGATGTTTACGACAGAAGTACTAAGTGGTATTTTTTGCTACCCTTCTCTCTTAAGGTATTTGACAGTGATTCGGGCAATATTTTTAATTTTAATGTTTGTATTTTATGGGCCAGTTTGAGGTTTAACTTCAAGCAGTGGAGCATCTGCCGACCCAAATTTTTCTTGCCCCCAGACCGATTACACCCCTCTTCCATCCAAATTTAATCCTACATACATAATGTGAGTGTAATGTGTATAACAAGAAAACACGTTTGCATGTGCACTACTGTTTTAGAGGATGTTTTTCTTTTGTATGCTAGAAGTCAACCAGATGTAGTATTTTCACATAAATAACTCGACCCCTAGATTACCTTGCACCTGAGGAAAAAAGTGCTCTAAGAAACTTTTAGACACGTATTACCTGCACTTGTGTATACCCCGCAAGCCAGCAATACAGACAAATTTTGGGAGACAAAAATTAAAGAATTCTTTTGCATTATGGTAACACAATAAAACCTTCACTAAACAGAGATTCAGGATTAGAGATGAGTACCCTGTGGCTACCATTGGTTGAATCTACAGGAAGTTTTTGCACCAATCAGAAAGAGGGATAAACCATCCAGTCAGAACACGTCCTCCACAATCCACAAGAATACTATAAAGACTGACAACAACATACACACACTGACCTGAAGACGAAAGGTGGAAGACTTGAAACGTCATCCTCTATACTTGGCAATATAAAACCAGCACATATTTTGGTTGATTAGCATTGATTAGCTTAACTAAACCACTTCGGAAAATATATAAAGTACATTTTAATAAAAAATGCAATTCTAGCTTATTCAACTAAATTCATCATGTTGGCTGTTGAATTATATCCTTTCATGAATTTGTCCAGATTATTATAAATTGCTATTAAAATTACTGCTATACAATGTCTGCTATCAATACAAGGCATTTTTGTAAGGGCAAACAAAAAGGGCTGGGTGAATGAGGATGAAATGGAAGATTGGACTGAAAACTGCTGATGGTGGTAACCAGGGTCCTTCTTCACCAAAAGGAAATTGCTCCTGGTATTTAAATCTATGTCAGTCCATAAGTGTGACTTTCAAGAAGAAATAAAAAAAGATTGACAGGGAAATAGCCGTGATCCCTGGAGGGCTCAGAAAGAAACTTCAGCCACTTGACTTCACCATAAACAGTGTTCAAACTGAAGATCCGTGAATGTTGAGAGAAATGGATGACAGAGGGTCTACACAAACATACACCCTCTAGGAAAATGAAGATGGCCAGCTATGCCGAAGTTTGCCATTGTAGAAGCATGGAATGCTATCAAAGTATCAACCGTTTTGATTGCTTTCAAGAAAAGTGGACTGACTTCTGGAGAAGAGAAGGATGAGAGCGAAGGACACTGAATAACGGTGAAGGTTGGTTGATGATGGATGATGTGAAGGCAATAATGTCTACACAAACAGATGGAACCGGCAGTTCACACAGTGTTGTTGTAGCTCACGTGACGTCTGAAGGACATTCATATCTATGAGAGCACATTTGGGTTGAACATGATCAACGATGTTGTCTCTCTCCTTTGCCTTATGAAAGAGAAGATGCAGAAAGAAAAACAATTTATCAAGAAGACTTTCATATATTCGTGGAATAATTTCAAATGGTACCTAAGGTTTATGTATCTCTCTCTATGTATATATAAATACATGTGTGCGCGTGCACACACACGCTTTCATTATGAATAATGGTAACTCTAATCAACTGTGCAACGTTATCTTTGTTGTTCTGCGACATTGATAAAATTAAAAAATATATATAAGATGCGTTGTAAGAGGGTTTTTTATCGAGGCGATATTTTTATATTGGACTTTCATTTGGAGCAAATCAGAGTATCTGTTATTCAAATTAGAAGTAGAAAATAATATTCTATTGAATTGCAACACACCTAAACTTGACGACTCAGAGCTGCTTCAGCTGTTTTCCAATGACACAGAAGATGAGGACTTTGATGACATTGTGGAAGATGATTTACCTTTAACTTTGATTTAAGTAAAACATTGCCAGGTTGTGGACATACATTCATATATTTTCATTTGAAAGATGTAATTTAATTTCCTTCTATTGCTATCATTGTACGAGGAAACTGTACTTATTCGGGAATAAACTGTATTCCTTATTATAGTAATTTAATTATTTCATATGAGATTAGATATATGCATGGAACATATGCAAAAGAACTGTTATTAAAGAT
>NW_013668310.1:109592-114182 GCF_000517525.1 Limulus polyphemus
CATGGAACATATGCAAAAGAACTGTTATTAAAGATATTATGATAAATTTGCTAAAAAAAGCTTGTATCTCGTTGATAATTTAACTCAATACCCTGTGGTTATGACATGTAGTGAAGCCAATCACGGGTTAAAGGTTAAGGTGATGCCATGGAACACACTGAAAGTGAAATCTACTCATCTTGGAATACGTGAGCAATTAATTAAGTTGCAATTGTAATCTATTCAAATACTGATAAATACAGTCAAAAGTATTTGTATTTACGCTTTATCCATTGGTCAGAGAATAACTGAGATTGCTAACAGATATACTTATTGGCTGATTGATGAATTGCTCCATGTGTTGAACAAGAATAACATAAACAAATAATTGGAATGGAAAATGGACAATTTCAGTCTTAAAAACCAAAAATATACCATATTACCTGCATATGAGTATACCCCCTGCAGTTGGCATTTTTGAAAACTAATTTAACATATAGCCCGTGGATTACTTGTATGAAAATATGGTATGTCCTACAATAGTAGGTATTTCTTTCCCACGTTTTTACACTAATGTTACTACTGTACTGAATAATTATTTATTTAATTAAATAATACTAGAAAGAAGACAGAAGAATAACATGCAAAAAACAGAATATGTCCCATAACTATCACAATATTTCTGGCTTTCTAACTATGGCACAGATGTCATTAGGAAAGCTGGTCAATATATTTCCAACAACTGAAACTGATTCTACACATTGTCTATTGAAAAAAAAAGTAGAATAATACATCATTTCGAAGGCGGAACTCTTGGTCCTTATTGGTTATACATAATATAGTATTAAATGTCAGAGAAAACTATTGGCAAGTTCTGAAAGAGAGGATTGACAGGTGGGCATGATTTCCTATTTGATAGATTTTTTAACTAATTAAGATTGAAGGCTATAATTATTATACTTTGCCTGAGTGATGATGATATTATACTGCCACCCACAAAAAGGGTTAAAAAGAGACCTAGTTCTGCCTTTCTTGGAAACACTGATAGATAAGGTCTTTGGACCGGTTTTGCGGTAAGCAGTTGTAACAAGCTCGGGCTTGTTGTGTACCAAGCCAACTTTGGCACTTTTGCTTTGCATCTCAGTACTTGTTGCAAGGATATTCTTCAAGGTTCTGGGTCAAGAGGTCGTGGATACCTTTAAATGAAACTGTTAACTGTCATATGAAGTTGATGTTCTGCATACATGTATAAACACATCAAGTCTTACTATTGAGAAAATGGATATATGAAAATTTTGCATAAACTCACGTAAATCAGGAGGTTCCCAGGAAGATTAATATATCAAGGAGATAGGTGGACCAAGCAAAAAGTACCAGAGGACTGAAGATGAAATAGTCGTACCTGAAGACCCAACAGAGGATAGACTGTTGAACCATGGAGGCAGTGTGGATACTTTTGGTCAAGAACATCAAGATGTATTGGGCAAAACCACTAGCGTTGGAGAATTACGTGAGCTGAGTAGCAGCATTGGAAAATCAACTCTGCCTAGGCCGACTCTTGCAGTAGGTGTTCTGGATGACATATCCCGAATTCCCAACAGTGGACTAATTTGACCTGGTTTTATTGAGCCCTTCCACTTTCCAAAGACCCATGGGTGCAAATTCATCATTTTACTACAAATGCTAAATATCAAGGTGAGCAACTTTTTGTGTCTGAAGGGTTCAATACATGGAAAAAGTACACAGGTGAATCTTCAAAAAACTATAAACTTTCCAAACACAAGCAGTCTGCACATTTGAATAATGTGTGCAAATATAATGCTTATTTTGAATCAAAGCCTTCTGAGAAAACAGTAGTAGACTGCATTAATGAAGCTTACCAACTGATTGTGGAAAAAATAGGGAATACATAAAAATACTTGCATATACATTAAGATTTACAGCTGTCCAAAACATAGCTAAAAGGAGTCATCGTGAAGAAGACACAGCTTAAAATAAAGGGAACTTTTGGAAATGTTAAACTTTGTGAAGACTTATTCCCAGATGCTAAATGAACAACTGTGTGAAGGATCTAAAAATAACAAATATACACACCAAAATGGATATCCTCAGTGATATAATTTTGGAAGAAATAAAACAAAAATAAGAGAAACTTGGTACTTTTCAATCATGGTTGATGCAACTGATGACTTATCCATAAAAGAGCAGATAAGTTTGGTACTTCAGTACTTTATGATTCAGAAGTTCATGAAGAATTTCTTGGTTTTGAAGTCACTAATGAACTTGATACAGAATTATTGGCCAAATATATTCTGGAGGAGTTATAGGACAATGGACTTGAGGTTACAAACCTGATTGGTTAAGGATATGATGGTACTGCCATCATGAGTGGCAATCTCAGTGTGTGTGAAATCTGTTACCCCTGTGGCTGACTTTTTCTCAATGCTTCAGACTTTCTACAATGAAAAGCTTATAGAATATAAAACACGATGGGCTTGCCAGATGCATCCTGTAAGTGCAATTGTAGTAAGGTTTGACTGTTTTATTAAATTTCTGTGGCATGTTGACATAAGTGACAGCAATCGAGACCATGCATTAAATGCCTGATCCATATTGGTGCAACTTTACTAGATTCATATACTATATGCTGTCTGTGAATGACATCTTACGTGAAGGCAAAGGAACATCAGATATGCTGCAAAGTTTCAAGTTAGATTACTTTAAAGCAACAGATCTCTTTGAGAGTCTTCTAACAGAGTTGCAAACCTACAGGTGTGATGAGAAATTTTCAATGTTCTTGTAACATCACCACCAGGGATGACCTGAAAAGTTGAATTTCATGTGAATACAAGATGTCTTGTTTTGCTCCCACCCCCTGCCCCCAGTATAAAATGCAAGTTTGGCTGGAGTAGATATATAAATGATTACTTCTTATTGAGTTTACTAGTAATGTACATTAATTTTGAAATAGTGAGGTATCATTTTATTTTGTGAGTTAATCAGTTCACTGTCATTATTATTGTAAACTTAAGCCATTTAGTAAATATTAGTAAAGCTAACTTGTAAGACTTTGGTTAAAGAAACAGAATGTTTGGATTATTTTAAGTGTATGTACTCTTAATTTTTCTGAAATAATCCAAAAGAACCCTCCTAACAATAGAAACTGTTAAAAAATATAGTGATAATTGACAAAAAAAATTAAGTTACGGGAAGCATAACATTAAGCCTTGAATATTAGGCTTAATTCATAAGGCATTTATGGAAATACTTAATTTAATGATGTTCATTCTATGGATCTTTTATTCATAGTACTTTTAGAAATATTTGCTAATCTTGACATTGATAACCACCATTGAATACTGTAGTTTGCAATGTATGGACTTTTAAAGGTCATATTTTTTTTTTACCTATTTGAAATTGTAATATAAATTTGTTTTTATGGGTCTGGTTTTGTGTAGTTTACACATCTTACATTTGTAATTCTATATATTTTAATGACTGCTTTCAGTAGAGTCTACTTAGAATTGCAATTTCAAAATTTTTCAATATATTAGCAAGCATTTTAGAAATAACAACATAAAGTGTATGTATAATTTTTGTAAAATATCAGCATCCCCAAATTTGTTCTTGGAACAAAATTAAATGTATACGTTGGTTTTTTATATATGAACTTGAACCTAAGTTGGCCAATGTATTCATACGGTACCCTTTTCTGAACTCTTAACAATTTGTTGTTTGGGTTGATTTATTGAAGACCACGTTTATTGTCTGGATGTATCTTTGGTATTTTTTAAAATCACTTGAAGATAATTGCATTTTCCACTTGTATTTCTTATGTATACATATATATATATATATGTGTGGGTGGTAGATGCACACTCGTGTGCGTGCAATTAGTGTTAAGATCCAATGCATTTTATTAAGTCAAAATGAAAACTGGATGTCTTGTTTAAATCTGACAAATCACCATTTTGTTCTCAAAACAAGCATAGTTATTAATACACCCTAAGAAATATTGCATAAAATAATTTATTTGGCAAACTATCATAATATAAAATTGTTACGAAATATATCCAACTGGCAGAATTAAATGAACAATGAAATTTTTGGGTAAAATAAGTATATAGTTTTTTTTAACCATTCTTTGGATGTCTTTATTTAAGATGTTTGATATTACACTAGTTGAAAGAAAGATCTTGTATGGATAAGCCAGGAAAAAACAAATGCTGGAAACTTGAGAAACTGAAAGCTTAATTTTAGTTAAGCCTAAAAATACATGTTTAATATTATGTTGTGTGTGTGTGTGTGTCTCACATCTATTCTAAGATAATATATTAACTTTACTGCATTTAAAAAACATCATTTTAAAATTTTTTAAGTGATTATATTCCAAAAGTACTTGGTATTTACTTGAATCTTTTTCACAACATTTTTAGTAAATAGAGAAGATTTAAGATCTAGATAACCAACTTTGGTCTAAGAAGTTTTTAAAGAGCAACAACAGTTATAAGCTACAGCAGTTTTATCTAGTAGTTGATAGTTTTTATTATATTGTAGCATTAACTTGTTTATCTGTACAAGTAATTTCCAGTGTAAAAGGTATATAAATTA
>NW_013668310.1:114752-130158 GCF_000517525.1 Limulus polyphemus
TTTTTAAATACTTTTTTTTGTTTATTAAATCTATTAAAGTTTTTTTCTATATTAAGATTCACAGAATTTACAACTGTGATATGTATATTGTTTTATATGAATTCAATATATTGCTTTTAGTACTGTTTGAAATCCTTTGAAGTGTTTTCAGCCTGTTAAGGAAGATAGTTGTGATGTCTAGTTTTGTTTGTTATTTATCAGAAAGTGATCGAAATCCATCACCACCTAAGGAACTTCTTGAGAGCAGTGACGATCTTGTTCCAGATAAGATTGGGGAATCAGTGTTTAGCAAGCACTGGGTCTTTCAGTGTTTAATACATGTTATTCAGGTAAAGAGTTTTGATCATTCTAATTTACACACATTTCCTCTGGTATGTATGTGGGTGTTTATATATATATATATAAATATATATATATATATGTATAATTAGAAATAAAAACATTATTCCATCATTTCTATGTCGGAGAAATTTCAACACTCAATAGCAATAAATAATTATAAATATTAATTTCTTGTTTGAACAAGTTAAATTGAAGAAATAATTAAAATGATTACTTTAATTAATAGGCAATTAAAATCCCCAATTACCTTTCCTCCTTCCCTTACCAACTATCTGCATTGGTGGTTGAACAAGGGCAGCACAATGAAGGGAGTACCGCTTCCTCCACCTCGTCTGGATTTGCATTGAATCACAGATGCTTCTCTTCAAGGTTGGGGAGTGTTGCCCATCAGCAAGAGAATTCTGGGCAATGGTCTCAGATTGTAATATTTTACCATTTCAACATCTTGGAGATTGTGGTGATATAGTGTGCTTTGGTTCATTTTCTTCTACTGGTAAAGTACCAACACATTATGCTCCATTTCTGAAAATTCCACTGTTGTGGTCTATTTTAATCACTATGGGAGCACCTGCTCCTGTTCTATTTGTGGTCAAATCTTGGACCTCCTTTATTGGGCCCATACGCTTCAAATAAATCTCCTTGTGTGTTATGTTCCAGATGCTTTTCACCTTGTGGTGGATCTTTTTGCAAGTCCCAACCAGATTTATCTCATGGAGTGGTTTTTCAACCTTCAGGTTTTCAGGTGGCTATGCAATCAGTGGGGGTACTCCTCATCTGGATGCTTTTGCCACTTTACTCCAACACCAAGTCACTTCTTTTTTTTGGTTTAAGGTTCATAATCCTCAGATCCTGGCAGTGGCTTTTTTCAGTTAAAAATGTACCAGTCGGTTTCATTTATGTTCCTTCCAGATTTGTTGACCTCCTTGTTGTAAGGTTATTCCAGATCAGTTTTTCCTGTTCAAAATTTTGGCAGCCCATGAGAGTCATTCTTTATTCTTGCCATTTTCTCTTCCATCCATTTCCCATTTTATTCCAGGTCTGCTCCAGATAGGCTACTATGTCTAGTATGTGCTTTGTGTTGCTCCATTGTATGGCCTCCTTTAGTGGTTCCTATTTCCACCTTTCCATTACCTGGCAATGTTCATCTGTACATGACTTCTCTTCTTCTACCCTTATGATTTGGGATTCTTAACTGCCTCTATTGTTCTATTCGTCCCCGTCTTTTTCTTCCCAAATTCTGTTTCAGGTGTCTTTGCTTAAGATTGGGCACCCTCCCTTTTTTCCTGGAGTCTCACCTCCATTCTTTAATGGAGGAAACTCTTCAGTCAGACATTTGGCCTACTCCTCATACGCTCATCTCTCACTATCTTTATTGGGTAGTTGTTTCTTCCTCGTCAGGGTACCATCTTCTGCCTGTTGCCACACTTCAAACCTCAATACAGTTGTAACTGGGTAACTTATCTTTTTTATATATATTTTTCCTTTCAGGGGCATGCCCCATTTGGGACTTAGATCCTGCTCAATGGTGAGCATTGCCTGTCCAGGTATGCTTCCTATACCTCAAATCTGTACTGTACGGCTAAACCCATGGCCAATAACGTACATTGTTGAGATGGAGTGTTCCACAAGATGGCTATTAGGTTTTTCTTTGTGATACATTTGCTTTATTAATATGCCCATTGTGGATCGTACTAACCCATGAACTTACCTGGGTAAAGCTGTGGAGTGTGGGAGTTCTTGCCACTTTCCAGTGTTTGCTTCCATTCATTAGAGATTAGGGCAGTGTTCTGCTGGTGTAGATGGCATGTGATCCCAGTCATGTATCCCACCTCTGTGTGGTGTGTATAGAAGGTTGATGTTGCACCCAGCTTCTGTACAGTTCTATCCGGAAGGTGAGGTTGCTATATATTTCTCAATGTGATCCACTTTTGTGCTGTGGAACCCGGTGATGTTGATCGGGGTGACGGTTCTTCACTCCCTGAGGCTGATGTTGCGCAGTGGGTGCCAGTCTGATTGAGTTTGAGTACGATGCGTCCTGCCACATAGGAACATCTCTTCGTATCATCATTCAGATGTTTGGTTCCCAAATGTGTGGTTGGTTGTGTATTTGCGCATATGAGTCTGTTCCATAGATCGATTTGCACAGTATATCCTTCCGTTCTACTCAGCTTGAGGTGAAGACAGTGTGGGACCTCCTCCTACCATGAGTTGGAGGTTCTATTCCTTATACCACTTGGTTTGGGACTGGAATTGACCAGTTGTGTACGGTCCATCATGCCCTAGCCACTCTACACCTTGGAGCACTTTCATTTTAGCTTTCCTCACATTTCTGTCCATAGATGGTTCTTTTACAGTCTTTCTTCTATGGGATGTGATGTTTTGATTATTAGAAAATAGTTACGAATGATTACTTAAAGCCCTGTATCTGGTTCATTAGTCACTATGGATTCTGTTGATCCTGTAAAGCTGAAGAATAATGATTTGGATTCCGACCCAACTCATTGTCTCTCCTTTTTGGTTTTGCTCCTTCCACTTTCTGCCCATGTATGCGACACCTATTTACTCACTGGGTGCATTGTATACCTGGTACAGTCTCCCATGTATGTTCATAGAACATGCTTATAAGCTTACCAAATTCATTTTCATTATTTCAGAAAAAACTTGAGCTATTTAGAATTATTATGTATAGTAATTTTGAAAGTAATATTAAACTGCAGTGTAACGTAGTGAGGTTTTTATTGAGCTAGATATAAAGCACTCTGACTGTTCTTCAGGCTGTGGAAAAAGAGGATGAAAAGCCAGAACCAAGTGGTGAGAAAGAACAAAATGAGACAGATAATTCTGGTGAAGAAGAAGGAGATAAGGCAGAAGTTCTTGAGCTAAATAAAGAACTTGAAGAAGAGCTCTGCACCTTATGGGATATGTCAGCAAATAATGTGAGTAAAGATGAGAACTTCTGTTTCAAACATTTACGCATCTGTAGAGTAACATGCTTAAACCCACTTAATAACTACTGATCTTTAATGACTGTAGTACACATTGAAGAATGATTGATGGTTTGAATAGATAATAATGATTACTCTTGGGCTACTTAAGTGTTAAATAAAGTGTAATGTTACTATTTTTTATATAATGGTATGTTACTAACTTGTAATGGGGTTGAAGTAGGGGAGGGGTCAAGGGAGTCCAGACCATTCCACTCCATTTTTCTCAGAAATTAATAAACAGTTAGATGTCCTTATACTACCATACAGTATCAAAAAGAAATATTTAATGCCAGTGTTTTTATTTGATTAGTCTATTAATTACCAAAGAAGCTTTTTTTTTCTTCAGGTTTTATGAAATTAGCATAGCTGGAGTCTACAGCAATGCAGTTATGGTCTCAGCCAATAACTGATTATCACTAAGCTAATACAATAATATGAATGTCAATTAAACATTGCCATGGTAAATTTTCATGTATAGACAAGGTGTTTAGACTTTAGAGATTTGTTTTCATCAAAGTTAGTATTGTTTAGGACTTATACTTGTTACAGAATTGATTTTCCATGGTGTGGAAAGTAGAATTGTTACGAGAAATATTTTTTTTCTCATAGTAGATTTCCAAAATAAGGAAAAAATGCAGGTGATATGACTGTATATGTAATAACTTTTGAAAAGAAGGTTGTGAAAACAGGCATTTTGTTCATGTATACTAAAATATGAATTCCAAGATGATAACTCGCCTTCTTCACACACACAAATGCTATTTCTCTTGCGCATCTGCCTTTGATATTTGCATGCCACAAGCCTTGAGCTGACTCCCACATAAATTTGTGTGTGTAACATGAACCACAACGGTGCTTGATGATGTCATCATGTGATAATAGCTTTCCACCAATTGGAGGGCAACGCAGCTTCCATGTGCAGTAACTACCCCTAAGTACTTTTACTCGTGATAACTTCATTCTTCTTTTTTGCATTGCATTGAATTTTTTAAATTTCTTGTCTGAGTACAATTTAATGACACTTGCATTTGTTAACGAAATCTTTTTTTTTTTTTGGCTTTTGTTTCAAAAGCTTTATATTTTTATCCTGATTTATTATATGACGGTGTTGTGTGTGGGAAGATGTTCAGCCATAGTAGGAATAGGGTGTGTGTAACATCTTCCCACACACAACACCGTCAGCCATAGTAGGAATAGGGTGTGTGTAACATCTTCCCACACACACAACACCGTCAGCCATAGTAGGAATAGGGTGTGTGTAACATCTTCCCACACACAACACCGTCAGCCATAGTAGGAATAGGGTGTGTGTAACCTTTTATTCCCATCTATTGGGCCAAAATTCTTTCTCCTCAGTTTCAGGTTGAATAAGAAGAAGACGAACTTTATCACCTATTCCCTCCTTCTGCTTGAATAAAAAAGTTACAGCAAGTTAATATTCATCATTCACTTGAAAAAACATTAATTGCTGAGTAAGTTGTTCCTTTCACTGTGTTTGTGAGAATTTATTAGACGTGGTCTAATAGTTGTCCAACAAATGAACAATATGTAACACTGCATTCTATATCTAGTCCATTAGGGATTTTCAAGAATTAGAAGAGTGTATAATAATAGTATTTCAACCACACTATGTTCACCATATCCATTGCTGATGACACATTTCACCCGATGCAGGGATCTCAGGCCAGCTGGGACGAACTAATGATCAGAACACAATTTATATATAAAAGAAAAAAGGCGTTTTACACCATAACAATATATAACTGTTTAAGTCGTTAACTAGTTACATGAACAAACTCAAGTTTAATTACAATTACTTTCACTGTACGAAGGAAGCGCTGAAGAGTGATAACAAAAGTTTGGCTGTCATCACGTGACTAGTGAAGATAAAATGCAGTGAGTTTGATTTATTGATTGCTCAAAATGCACTTTTTTTTCACAGTTTTTTTTTCGTTCTTTATTGTAAAATGTAAACGTATTAATGAGAGGTCACGTTAACAAAGAATTCTACGATACGTATGCTGAAAATGTTTATAAAATCTCCCAAAAAATACAATGCAATACAATGTCAAAATCAATCTCAGCATCTTAAAAAAAAGACCCAGATGCATATATATAAAAAACATAGGAATTCAGTAACAAGGAGGAAATTAGCCCCCCCCCCCAAGTTTTCTTGTTGGGTTTTCTTATTGATTATTCCATATTGGGTTTCAACCTTTGTAAGGTAAAAGTATAATAATGGAATATATTAATGTTATCTTAACTTTGATTTACTTATTTTGGTTACTTTAGGAGTGTATCATCAGTATATGGTCGACATTGATTAATCCAAAATAATAATATAATGGAAGGCTATCTTCTTTTGTGTAAAAAATACTGCAAATTTGGTTACAGTGTTACGCGGCTAACTTTAAAAAATTAACTGGTGTCACACTATAATCGTGAAAATAAAACATTACTGTGTCTAGTACGGAGGTGTTAAGCGTTGTTCTATTAACACAATAATACTGTATTATCTGAATATACTTTCTGGTTTTATTCTTATTCATTCCATTATGGTTTTCAAACTTTGTAAGATAAGGCTATAACTATTAAAAATTTTATTTCACAAATTAATTGATGTTATTCTAATTTTTATGTTGCTTAATAATTGTAAGTTTAGGATATTTGAAGAGTTTCCAAAACTATCAGGTTTTTTACTTTGGCTACATACTTGTTTTCCATATAAATAAAATGGCTTATGTTGCCTACAAAGCGCTTGATTAACTGCCTAGTTATAGATACAACACTTAATGCACCAGTATTGTTGTAAATACACTTATGAACATATAAAACAATACTGAATTGTCTGGAATGATAAATCTCAAAAAGTGTACAAAGTACTATATTTATATGTTAAAGATTTCTTTTCTTTTTCATCAGAGGTGAAATTGAAAAGAGAATCTGTGATGTATAGGCCTAATACATTCTTTGATTGGCCCTATCCTTATTGCAGACTACAGTTTAGCCTATTCCAAGCTCACTAATACAGCTTGGGACAGCTATATAATATCAAATAATGAATTTGATGAAATGTCATAATATTATTCACATACATAAATTAATTTAGGTTACTATATGGTAAAGTGAAATGGACTTGGTATCCCATTGATACTGTATGCAGTATTGTTGCTACGGTTGACTGATAAGTGAATAAATCTGTGATTGTTTCTAAACATTAAAAGATACAGTTGCATAATTTGTGTATGTGATACGTTATCATGTACAGTAGTTTTAGAATTTAAAAAAAATTAAATTGTTATACCTGAAGTTTTCAATATTTCTGGCTTTCCTTTTTTTTTGCCACTTTTAAATTTTTTTTTTTGAGACCCAAATTTAAAGGTCAATTTTCTTTATTAATTCTAACTATAATTCAACAATTTTAACTCAAAAATATTTCAGAATCAATATTATGCCTTTTTCTGACACTTATTTAGTGTAATTCTTGAGAAAAAAAGTCAATATTCTAATTTTTGCACAACTGCAAAGAGGTTTTACCTGTAAATAATGTAGTTTTTTAGAATATTTCTGCCAATCCCAAAGGATAACTTTATTACTGCTAGTAAAACATCATCCCTTGGGAATATATCATCCATTTCCTGATATTCAAATGTTTCTCTTAGTTTTTGTACAGACCTTGGTTGAAATCTTGTTATGGTACCACATCGAGTAGTTTGGTCATTTAGTAATGAAATACAGGTTTGAAATTAACTATAAAGAAATTTAACTATGATTTGGTAGAGCAAGAATTAGGCTATCACGTCATAGTAGAGTAAATATGTAGGTTTAAGAGTTGTTGCTTTTTTGTAGTTTTTTTAAGGATTTTTTTTTGTTTATCAATTGTGAAAGTATTTGTGTGTGAAATTATATATGTTTAAAAGCTACAGAAATATTATTCAATGAGAAGACATTAGGTAACTTTAGATAAGGTAAGCTTATACAGTTTAGAGATGGGTAACAAAGAAAACTGTTAGATAGTAGCTAACATACAATGTTTGGAGAAGATTCAGATACAAATAGTTTACCTAGATACAGGAATATATATGTAATATGAAACAAAGAAGTCACATGACTGGAGGTTACTTAACCCTTTCACCGTCCTGTGCATCACGTGTGGTTCACAGGATGATGCTAATGTGTCTGAGTGTCACGTGATGCACAGGACAATGCTAAAGTGTCTTGAGTGTCATATGTGATGCACAGGACACTGCTAAAGTGTCTGAGTGTCATATGTGATGCACAGGATATGCTAAAGTGTCTGAGTGTCATATGTGATGCACAGGACGATGCTAAAGTGTCTGAGTGTCACATGTGATGCACAGGACGATGCTAAAGTGTCTGAGTGTCATATGTGATGCACAGGATGATGCTAAAGTGTCTGAGTGTCACATGTGATGCACAGGACGATGCTAGAGTGTCTGAGTGTCATATGATGCTCACAGCTACATTTATATATAGCTGATGCTCATGAATGTGGCAGTAAAGAACTGGTTACTTTGGTTCAATGTGTCAGATTAGAAGAGAGCTTCATATGAGTATCACATGTGATGCTCATATATGATTTTCGGGCGTTAAAAATGTTGAAATTATAGACAAAGAAGATAAAAAAATCAGCAAAATATCTTTATTAAGCCTTAACCCTTTCCCTGTTTTAGGTCATTTATGGATATCCTTATTTATCTAATTATCCAAGTTGATAATGTGTAAAGCATATTCTTCTGGTATTATTGAAAGAGAGTGAAGTAGAAAGTTTTAGCAACTAAAAATTCTGTGTATCATATATGACTCTCAAATGAGTCACAATGTGATTATTACTCAAAAAGATAAACAGAATCTTGTTTTTTAATTGCAGTGTTTGTATGCTTCTGGGAAGCATGGGCTCACTCAGGTGGCTGTTTCTGAAGCATTACACTGCTGTTCATTCCATCAGTTTATACCCAAGTTGTGCTGTGAACTTGTAACCATTGTATAGAATTTTTAAAGATTCCAGAATAATATAAAACCTTCCAGAATTATTTAAAATATCCTGGAAGATTCTAGAATATACAGATATAATGTGATCTACAGGGTAAAATTTCAAGTACCTAAATGTTAGTCAATATGGAAAAAAATTTGGTGTAAATACATATATTGGAACACACACACATATGCAAAATGATGACATATTAAAAATATTATGATATATCTAGGACATTTCTCTATGTTAAGTAAATATCATTTTTACACACACATACACACATATATATATGTAATATATGCCATATTTACTTTATATTTGTATTGTGTACTGGGCCTTGGATTTCAATATGTATATACATATCTATAATGAAATACCTTATACTGCACTAGTAAATAAAACATAACGTGTTTAAGCAAGGCCCCCTTCCCCCCCCTGTAACTAGATTATCAGGACTGATACCCAAAGCCCCCCCAGTGGCACAGTAGTATGTATGCGGACTTACAATGCTAGAAACCGGGTTTCAATACCCGTGGTTGGCAGAGCACAAATAGCCCATTGTGTAGCTTTGTGCTTAATTTCAAAGAAACAATCTGTACACAAAACTTTTAAGCATTATCTAAATTAAAATTTAAGGTTCTAAATTCATCACAAAAAACAAGACTTGAGACTTCAAACTTACTGCTAATCTTGGTGCCTTTGTCTTCTCTATCACACCCAGGAAAATATCGCTTGCCTTAAACTCATGAAGAAAATGTGCAACATCCTAAACAAAAACAGATTATGTACATATATAAAACCTGTAATAAAGGTAGCAGTATGGGTCTCCAAAATCTAAACAGTCATGGCTATAATAGGAAACACTCATCGTTATCTAACTTGAAAATCATAAAAGATTCCAAGATACATATATAACAATTTTTTTTAATATTTGTTGAAAAACTTTATACAGTGGTTACAAGTTTACAACAATGTTAATTCGTGTACAGAAACTTAAAAAATGGCAAATTAAAGTGAGGAAAGATCGATAGCTCATTTTCATGTGTGGAGAAATTTGATTATCATGTAATTCAATAATAAACACAAGTATTTATGTTTCTGAATGCATAATGAAGCATGTATTTAGTATTCTGAGATTTAATGAAGATTAATTAATATCCAGTCTGATTCAGTATATTTATGTAGTTCTAGCTGCATTGTGTATTCATAAGTTGTTAATAATTGAAGAAACTAAGCAGACCGTTCAAAACACTAACAGTTTATCATAATCTTCAATCTATATTTTCTACATTACATTTGCTTGTTGGTTAAATATGCATTAACCGTCAAATTACAAACTTATTTTTAAATTATCCATTACTACTTGGGTGCACATATTGAGTAATTGCATGGTTTTGCCTCTTATAACACTCAGCGTAAAAAAAAAAGAGTTGAAAAATTGGGTGAAATCATTTATTTTCTTTGTATAATACATAGGAGACCTCAGTGGTAACTAGTGGGATTGGTTGCAATGTTGATCTACTTTTGTTTAAAATGTTGTTTGTGTGACTTATTTTATTTGTAACCAACAAAGTCGTAGACACGCGAGCAATTTGGTACATAAATAGTTTAGAAAAATGTGTGTAAAAGTGGATGAGGTCACTTTTACACACATTAGTAAGTGTAAGGATAAAATCTCTTTTATAAGGATTTAAAATGCAGTGGTCAGTAGCAGTAGTTGTCTTACATGTAGGTACTTTTAGAATTGACGAAAAACAAGGCAATTGCATGGACTTCCTGAACTACACAAAATAAATATTCCTATCAGACCTGTTATTTCCTATACTAATTAATGCTCCCGCTTTACAAAATAGTGCAGAAAGCCCAAAATATTTTCAAAAACCTAACTGGTTTTAAACCTAAATTTGGTATATAAAAAAAAACACTCTGCAGCTTGTAGAAAGTACTTGTGAAATGCACTATTGTCTTGTTTTTCCTCAATTCTGTAATTATGGAGTTTTATCAAGTACTGATGGTTTCAAGTATCAATTATATGCAGGTAGTTGTCTTTAAAGTTTATGGGTACTTTTAGTTAAGTACAAGTTCAGATGAATATTCACAAGAAATGCTGCTTTAAAGCATTTAATAATCACCATCACTCTTATGTCATTACTTTCCGTTACATGGTTAAAATATATTTTTCTGTTTGTTCGCATGTGTTTAACAAAAATGTGTCCATTTTTTATGTTACAGAAGTTTCCAGTAATGTTTATATATTGTAATAAATTCTGATTGAATATATTTAAGCCATGTGGCATCCAAAGATTTAATAAAACTTATTGGTTGTGTATTTGCTAAGCTAGCTGGTAAAGTTGAATATTTCATGCTTGGAGTGACTTTGTCTATTATTATTATTGAATTATATTTCTAAATTTACATTTAGTTTGATCTCAAATTACATTTTCAGTAACAACTTTATTTATGTTTGTTGTATCCTTTTTTTTACCATCTAGTGCTTATAGTAACAATCTAAATAGGTGAAAAATAACTTTCTGTGACTGAGGCTTGAACCCAGGTTTCATTGCTCTGAGGATGGGCAGCTCTCCACATAGTTTTATTGCATTGTTAATATATAAACTATGTACTGAAGTTAAGTAATTGTAAAAAACAGAATTCTTATAGTATAGTTATATAATGTATTTATTTTGGTCGCTCTCCTACCCTGCTATTAAAATGTAATTAACATGTTTTCATTATTACACTTTGATTTTTCAGGAAATAGCTGTTGGTATCCTAGGAAACATGATGTTTTTTGATGATATATGTGAGGATGTGTCTAAAAATGAAGAACTAGTGTGAGTTTCTTTGTTTTTTTAATTAAAAGCATAATTTTGCTTTGAGTCAAAAACTGTTAAATTGAGGTTTTTTTTTAATTACTGTAATGTGTTGTAGTAGTATTCGATAATACCATTGAACATATTTAGTTTATGTATACATTCAGTAAAGGTATTCATGTATTTAAGTATTTCAAAATATAATTGTTTTCTTTGTTTTTCTCTTTTTGTTTTGAATTATATTAATTGAAAAGTATGCTTTTCCATGCATTTTATTGTAGCTTTTTGTAAGTGTTGAAATTTATATTTATGACTTCTGTAGGATCTTCACACACACACACTAAATGTTACATTTTAGAATGTACTTTGTTATTATGTGGGTTAGTTGTAGCATTGTGAGACAATGCTTATTTGTGTAAATGCTTATTCTTGTGTGAATGGCAAGTCATTTTTGTTATAGTTGTTAGATATACACGACTGTTTCAATTTAAATTTAATATGAGAGTTATGGTTTAGATAATTATAAAGTGTTAAATTTAGTTGTTTTTAGAAGTGATACTTTATCGCAGGTTTTTTTACATAACTGTATATGAATCATATGTTGTATAGTTCAATTGTTGTGAAGTGCCAATTGTTATATTATTGCATCATGTTACCAGAACCTTCTAAGTTTTTATCCTTGTTTTAATTGACTATTGTAGTGTGTGTGGAGCATTCTAGGCCTCTGTTTGGCTATAGATATGCATCCATAATGAAGTTCATTATAGTTAGGTAGATAGATCTAGACTGCGTTATTGTGAGTTTAGGCATAAAGGGCATATAGTGGCGATTTCTAAAATGAAATTATCACAGATTGTATTGTAATAACGGAGTAGAGAGTAATAATTTGTCAATTGTGTTCTAAAGTAACTGAACCAACTTGTGTGGAATTTGATGAAAAGAGACAATTATTTAATACTCTGGATACAACTTTGGTAACCAACAGTGTAATAATGTTTGTATATACATTTGACTTGTTGTAATATATATATATTATTTTAAAAGAAGTGGATTGTGTGCTGTTTGTTTATTGTTGAAATGTAGCACCAACAAGTCACAGACACCTATGATGAAGAATCTGCCCCACCCATACATATAAAACCTGACAATAGTAGTTTGCTATTTTTTTGACTAACAAACTTATCAGAAATATACATTTTTTTTCTTATTAAAAATTCTTAACACCACAAGATATGTTATTTCTATTTAAATCTATCTGCAAACAGATAAATATATTTTCAGACTTCAACTCTGAAAGAATAATAGTAAATGTTATGTTACTAAGCTGCCCTTAACACAGTTTCTCATTAATGATAATATATAATTTGAATGAAATCATAGCACTGTTTTTGGGATTATATTGTGTTAGTGTTTACAGAGTAATTTATAAAATGTTTGGATGTTCTTTGTTTTACAGGAAAGTCCTCTTACTTCTTTTGAACAGTTCTGACTCACCAACTCTTGTACAAGTGGTAAGGTTTGTATAACACTTTCAACTCATATTTTGTAAGTCTACTTGGTTTTTACATTTGGTAATAATAAAGTTTGTTGTAGCTAATACAATTACAAGATATTCAAGTTTCATTGACTTATATTTATTAAATTACAGCTAAATGATAGCATTAACAGAATAGGGGTGTAAGATCTCTGTATTTGTATTCCTCGTAAAATTTTAATTTTACTGAAACATTAAATTATGGGGGGTTGCAGATGTGCCATTTTCATTGTATATGACCTGTATCTAGATGATACAACAATCTTACAGATGGATGAAAAAATTTATTGGTAGGTTTATTGTCTACACCTGCATTTACTCAAAAAAATATGTATAGTGTGAGTATGATTTATTTATAAAGACTACTAGTGTAATTTTTCTCATAATCTGTCTCTGATATTGCATGTATTCAATCCTCTTTAATATTGTTGTGATATTTTAATGTTGTTAGAGATAAGTTGTTATAGCAAGTTTCAGCCATGTTTCGTGTTTGTATTTTACATACATACAATAGTCAGATGATTGAAGCAGCTGATTACAGGAACAATGGTGAGGACCTTAGCATCTTTAAGATTAGGTTCTTATAAATGTGAGTGATCTTTGATTTTGCTTTCCAACACCGGTATTGCTACTGTAATGAAAAATTTATACGCAGTAATTCAGTGATAATTAAGTTTGATAATTAATGTCACATTCACCTGAATGTAAAGAAAATAACAACTGTAAAATAGGTTTCATATAAAATCATCGTCAAAAAATAAGATTTATATCATTGATTTTATATTTGTAATCAAACTTTTATTCAAAGAAGAAGCTGTTATTGTAAAATGTAAGTTTGTCAGTGATTATTAATAAAGGCAATATTGTTTTTAATTCTCTGTGTGAATTTCTGGTTTAAGATACACAGAACTAAAAAGACACTCAATAATGTCGATGATTTGTACCGTTATTTCAGGACATTTTTGAAAATACTAGACCAAATTTTTGCATCAGGTTTGGAATTTTTCTTTAATACATAATATCTGAAGATCAAAACTGTTAAGCCTTAGAAAACTTTGCTGATACAAATGAGTTGATACACAACAAAAGAGCTCTGTGAATATCGGAGATTTTCCCAGTACTTTGAAGTAGCAAAACATTTTGGTAAGATTAGATGTGTATGTCAGTTTAACATACTTGCAGCCACATAAATTTATTCTGTTATTTTAACCTTGAAAAATGTAGTATATATATCTTTGATTTTAAAAAATTTGGATAGTACTTCTAACGTAAGATGCGAAAATAATATCATATTAAAGTCAGGTATCACTATTATTCAATGTTTTTTTTTCCTCTTTATTTAAGACATATTTTTTATTGACAGGAAAAAAATATACACACATGCCTCAGGTGTTGTCTAGTATAGGGTCTGAAATGTTTTATATATGCTTCTTTTGTATGTAACAAAAACTGTTTTATTTTCAGGTTAGTGCATGTTTGTGTTGTCAACAAGAAAGCAAGAAGAGCATGGTTAAATTCTTTCAGAGAAATTGGTAGTTTTGTAGGAACTCTACAGTTTATCTTGGGAAATTCTCTGAATGGTGTGTACGAGTTTTTTGTTCTTCTTTAATACACTGAGAAATGTATAATTTTAGTCAACATTTAGGGAATGTAGATCATAACTACATGTTTAACATCATTTCAGGGGTATAGATTCACTACTTAAGAAGTTATTTTATTTATAATTTAGTAATGCTTCATGATTTCATGTTACTCTGGTTTGGGTCTTAAATTGCTGAACACTGAAATGTGCATATAAAAGTTCAGTAAGCACTGTAACATGTGCTCATTGTTGAGTAATTATGAAAACAATTACTGGGTATTTTAGTTATGTTTTTTTTTCTTCTCAGTAATATATGGATGGTGTGTAATATGAGTAAACAATGCATTCATAGTTTAGTCATTTTTAAGTGTCACTCAACATAACTAGGCTTAGAGTGTGATGGTACATCTTTAAATACAGTTCACACTTATCAAAAATTAACTGATATGCTAAATTTTCAAGCATTGTTCAGCCTTACTAGGCCTAAACTAATATGCTAAATTTCAAGCATTGTTCAGCCTTACTAGGCCTAAACTAATATGCTAAATTTTCAAGTACCACTCAGGCTCTCAACAGACATTTTGTATATTTATCTAGTACAGAGACAGAAATTTTTTGAAAAGTGATTTATGTGAAGTGGACATATTGGACTATTTCTACTTTGTTGCCTGTGCGAGTGGTTGCTATATAGAATTTGTAATTTAGCAGTTATAAATTAAAGTAATACTATATAATTTACTAACTATACATTTGAGTTATGACACTTTTAAAAAATTTTTGTTACAAATTGGAAAAATTTCAAAGTTACTATAATTGGTCATAAACAGTGCTCTTCTTTATTGAAATGCCCCATACTGTAAACAATAACTAGTGATAAGTTATTTGAAGTTAGTATTTTCTATAAGAAAATAATAATATGCCAGGGGGAAAAAAAACTTCTGTTTTGAAAACATAATTTTAAATGACAATTCAATATATTAAAATATAATTTTCATTGCAAAAATAATATTTTGCTGAAACTGAATTGGTTGTCAAAAATGGTGATTACTATGTGTATAAATTATTTACCATATTTTTCGATGTATAAGACGCACCCTTATTTTGAAGACAAAGTTTTGGGGAAAAAAAAGCTACAGACGCAATTGAATGCGC
>NW_013668310.1:131158-135186 GCF_000517525.1 Limulus polyphemus
ATCATATGTTATTGTATAAATAAATTGGTGAAACTTAGACTTTTTGTGTTATTTATCATAGCATCCACCCCCCTCATTTTTTTTTAAGTTCATAACAGAGACAAAGGATGGGTATTTCAGCTTGTGTAAAAATAAAACTTGTACAAGCTAGAATAGTTAATAAATAAAATACCATAAAATTGCTCTAACTTTTCTTTTGAGATTACAAAAAATATATAATAATAAAAAGTAATTGTATTTAGTTCTTTTTTGTTTATCTGAAAACTACGAATTATGGTAAGTAGCTGATAGCTGCATGCCTTATGATAAGCTAAGCATTTACATCAAGAACTCTTAGCATCATATTGACAGTAAATTTCAGTCTTGGTATTAGTTTTAATAAAACTTATCTAAAGACAAAACTAAATAAACCTGAAACGTAGGTTAATAATGAGGAATGGAGTGGGACCTTATTAAGTTCATTAGTTATTATGTATTAAGTCTTGATAATGGCATTCCTAAGAGTGTGATCATTTGACTATTGACTGCCTTCCATAAAAAAAGAGGAAAATTTGATAGAAAACTTTATTTTATGGATTGAATTTGTTACTCTGATTATCTTAATAAGTTTAGAAGGTAATAGCTATATAAACAAATCAAGTTTGATTACCTTTTGTTTATCAACAGTTGATTTACTAAAAGGAACATTACAAGTGGTTTACTACATCCTTCATGCATCTGATGAGTTCTCCTTGCAGTTTGGCTCATCAGAGTTTATTAAAGCCTTAACGGCAGGAGCAAAACAGCTACGGTAAGTAAGGATCTTGGATACTTAAAACCGTAGAATTATTATGTTAGAGTTCTACATTTCTCATATTATGCATGAACCTGTTTAGAATACAGGGGGATTATAAAGAAAGAGTGAAGCATTAATGGTATACTATAGAAAAGTGAAATTGTACAGGGGTGTTAAGGGTTTCATGTTGACCAGTCTGACCTAATGTCTGATCAGCCAGGGTAACTGTTCAAAATGTACTCCTCCAACATCCAAAATGCATGTGCGTGTGAATGACAATGGATGTTATTGCAACAACATATATATCTCGTATAGTAGGTTAGCCACTTCCTGAACATTTGCATCCTTGAAGTCTGGAATTGTGAAGGGCTTTCATGGTTCATGCTTGACATAAGGTACCCTAACAACGAGAAATCAGTTGGTGTTAGGTCCAGCGAACATGGTGGTCATTCACAAGACAAATGATATGAGATGATTCTGTCCTTACAGTGCTCCAACAATATGTACGAGATGTTTCTTCTGGTTACCAATATGAGGAGGGGTACTGCATGAAAACGTTACTGGCTATCACTTATTACCATTGCATGGTACCTTGCAGCATTCATTGTGCATGACGTGCAGTGCATGAGCTAATGATTCTTCAAAAGATATATACTGTCCAAAAACACAGCTGTGGAAACACACCACATTGTCAACTGGTATCGTGGAAGTATGTAGGAACTGTTACATGTGAATTAGTTTCTGACCAGATAATGTAGTTGTGCATATTGACACTTCCAGAAAGAGTGAAGTATGCTTCGTTAGTCCATAAGATACTGGCAGACAATTGGTCATCGACTTCCAGACTTGCCAAGAACTGCAATGCAAAATCAACACCTTGGATTAAATCCATTTCTTTTGATGCTTGAACTTGATTCACCTAGTAAGGAAACATTTATAAAATTGACCAAAGAACCTCATCAACAGTTGAAATTGGAAAATACAGACACTGGGCAACATGATGGGCACCGCTGCACCCATGTGCACTTGTTCTGCTACGTCTTGACTGACCTCAGTGATAGTTTTAGTTGGTGTCAGTTGTCTGCCTGTACGTGGCTTATGACAAGTGCAACCTGTCTCCTCAAGGTTTTTTTTATGGACTTGTGCACAGCAACACTGAAACAAGGCCATCTGCAGATGTTATTTACTTTATGGCAGTGGTTCTCAAACATTTCAGGCTTGTGTACCACTTTTTGTTTAATTTTTAAAATTACAAATCCATATTTAATTTTTAAAAAAAAGATAAAAAAAACTTGTAACAAAAATTCACATTTTTAACACTTACCCATTAATGCAAAGGATGCGATTGTTTTTTCTAGCACGATTGACGAATATGTGGTACCATTGTTGTCAATTTGAAGGGAAGAAAATACTGGCGAGTCTATGCAGGTAGTCAGTGAGGAGAGTAGTATATTTTTGTACGTGGAAAGATCAGATAGGGGTTATTACAAACTTTATGGTTTTTTATATTAATTGTGTCATGAACCACCGACATTAGCTCCACGTAACACCAGTGGTATGCGTACCACAGTTTGATAATCCCTGCTTTATGTTATTCCCTGAGATCTGCCTCAGCATCGCATCTTTTGGTGTAATAAAATTTCAACACTTCATCTTCATGCATACTTATCAATTTCATGGTGATCAACAGATACCTATGAGATAAATGCGATAAAGATCAGTGGTGCTGCTGGTGGCAAGATGCAATAAATGTGGCATTTTTAACCACATGATACCTTTAACACTCCTACGCAGTTTCACCTTCCTATGTCGTATCATTTGTGAGATATGACCTGTTGAACTGTGAAACTTTTTTTTGTGATCACCCTTTATTAAATACTTCAAAATATAGAAGTCACAGCTTAAACAGAACTTAGTAAGATTTCAATATTTGCTTACAGTTATTGTAGATAAAAGTAATTTTTTTAAGGTGTTTCAGTGATATTTTGTTCTGTTAACTTTATATTTTGAGCTTACCTTCCACTTTCTAACTAGGGCTTGACTTGGCCTGTTGGTCAGGGCACTCGACTCACAATCTACAGGTCATGGGATAGAATCCTGTCATGGAACATGTTCGCTCTTTCAGCTGTGAGGGCACTATAATGTCCTAGGGCTTGACTTGGCCTGTTGGTCAGGGCACTCGACTCACAATCTACAGGTCATGGGATAGAATCCTGTCATGGAACATGTTCGCTCTTTCAGCTGTGAGGGCACTATAATGTGATGGTCAAACCCACTATTTGTTGGTAAAGAATATCCCAAGAGTTGGCAAAGGGTGGTGTTAACTAGCTGCCTTTCCTTTAGTCTATCACTTCAAAATCAGGGATGACTAATACTGATAGTCCTTGAGAGCTTTACATGAAATTCAATGAAAAAAACAAAGTTTTTAAACCAGGTTTTATGAAAATCACAATGATAATTGTGCTTCATATGAAAATAATATTCACTCATTTCTTTTCAATTAATAAACCTGTAGTTTGAAAGAAGACTTTGAAGCTCTTGATGAGTATTGGCATGTTCTTCATCTTTTATCTCTGAATGAAGACATTTTAAAGATATTAGGTAAGTACAAGTTAAATTATAAAATATGCTAAGAATTGATATTTTTAGTGTTGATTAAAGGGAAAAAAACAACTTGTTATTGACATGGAGGTAGTGTACAAGTATGTATGTGGAAGTTGCATTATTCACGATGTCTTCATTGTGACATCATATTTTCAATAAGTACATGTAGTATCTTTTCACAGTAACTGAACAGTGTTCGATAATGTAGTACTTTATCGGTAAGCAAGAAAAAAGGGTTCTTTTATGAATGAAAAAAAGGTATAGGCCAGATGAACAGTATTGGATAATGTATTACTTTATCGGTAAGCAAGAAAAAAGGGTTCTTTTATAAGTAAAAAAAGGGTATAGGCCAGATGAACAATGTGGGATAATGTATTACTTTATCGGCAAGCAAGAAAAAAGGGTTCTTTTATGAGTAAAAAAAAGGTATAGGCCAGATGAACAGTGTTGGGTAATGTATTACTTTATCGGCAAGCAAGAAAAAAGGGTTCTTTTATGAGTAAAAAAAAGGTATAGGCCAGATGAACAGTGTTGGATAATGTAGTACTTTATTGGCAAGCAAGAAAAAAAGGTTCTTTTATGAGTAAAAAAAAAAGGTATTGGCCAGATGAACAGTGTTGGATAATGTAGTACTTTATTGGCAAGCAAG
>NW_013668310.1:135889-145294 GCF_000517525.1 Limulus polyphemus
GGTGAAAAAATTATTTTAGTATATTTTCTGAAATAAAAAATACTATAACAATATTTTTTCCCATAGAACCTTGTGAAGGTATACGTGTGCTACATTACCAAATGAAGGTTTGAAACATCGATAGTACTAATTTGTATAATTTGCTGATGATGTCACCATAACAACTGGTTTTATTTGATTGATAAACCTTTTAATTTACAAGTAATCCATATAAATAAGTAAAGCATACACATGTATTTAACAATATGTTATGTAGAACAGTAATCCATTCTTAAAAATTTTAAATACAATTAAAACATACACATTGTTTAAGTACACATTTTATGCTGTGTACATTGTTCATATAACTACATACAATAAGCTTTAATTGCAAGAGTGTCTTATCTTCGTCAATTAACTCTCGGTAAAAAGTGGGTCAGTTTGACTTACCTTGGAAGTGTGAAACTATATATAGTATAACTCTGAATTTGTTAAATGTGTCTCTACAAAATTTGGCAAGCTTTTATTAAACATTGTAAACTGTTGTATAAAACAGAGTGCAATAACAAAACAATAACATTGTTAACAGTTGAAATTATGAAGATCTGGCAACAAATGGTGCATTCAAAGAAGAGAAAAAAAGGTATTGTTAATTTTATTTCATATTTTTCAACTTCTATGTAGGTTGACAAATTTGCTATACTTGGTGTTAGAGAAAATAACAAATAAATATACAGATTAACAGAAAAAAAATTCTGATATTCATTTAGGAGGTTCTAGAGGTTAAACAAGTGAAATATGAAAACTGTAAGATGAAAAATAAGTATTTTTAACCTTAACACAAAAAATCTCCTTTTAATCTGACTGACTCACTAAAGGCTTCATAAATTCACTGACAAATCTTTAGTAGAAATACTTGTATAAAAAAATCAGATTTTTTTCGGGTAAGCCATTTATTACTCTGTGATAACCAATAAGTCACAGAGGGAGCCCATATCTATTTCCCCCCTCACAGATAAAGTAAACATATTAATCAAGCTACACATAGTTTGAGCTCATGAATTTAAGTTACTAAGCTCATAACGTTTTAGATTATTTTATTTTTGTAGCTTAAGAAGTGTTTAATTTTTTACATTATGGTTACTTTTGTCTACTACACGCATTGCAGGGTCAAATTAACTTAGCTAAGCCTAACTCATCCTGAGACATTTCTTTTCAAGACTTATTGTGATGTAACTAGTTCACAAACATCTTTTCCTCTAGCAACATATCACCAAGTTAAACTTTTGTTATGCTATTCTGATCTCTACACAAATCTCAACTGAACTGGAAGCCACATTAGCTTACACAGTTGAAAAAGACAAAAAAATAGCTTTCATTATATATATGTTTAGATCGCTATCCTACAACTTCTGAAAGCTGAGATTTAGGCAATTTAAGCATCACACCATGACAACGGAGGTTGAGGAATGGTGATTGGCTAAAGTCAATAAAACTACACTTGTATTAAAGTTATAAAGTCAGACTCAGATTAGCACTATGTTGTTCAAACATTATTTTCCCCATAATGTTTTCATTGGGAGCATGCTGAAATGAACCGAAAATCAGAATTTTAAAATTTTTTGATGTATAAATTTAAAACAAAATTTTTTTGTTAAATGTATGGAAGAATAACTAAAGTTTGTTTTGTATAATTTTTTGATTCAATGGTGCAGTTTTTGCCCTTGAGGTGGGATGCATCAATCAGGGTGTAATAGAGTTAATAATTTTCACCTAATTATCTAAATGACACATTGGATTTAGTATCAAACACTTCTACATTACATATTTTTCACAATTGTAGTCTATTTGGTAAAAGTGGATTAATGTACTGTTACAAATCTGTTGTTGCATTTTTTGTGTTCAAAATAACGTGTTTTATGCAGTTTTTAGGTTTTGTTTGCTTTTATTTCTTTTATTAAAGCCTAAGTGTGTCTTAGGTGAATGTAGTCTCATAGCTCTGTATGTTTTAAGTTGTGGGCCTGATTTTTTTTTCCTAAATCAATTTCCAAGATAAGAACTTTTTATTACCAGGCTTAAATATCACAAATGACAAAATTTTATGAGCACCTGTAAAAGTTTTTCCAAAGTTTCAAGCCCAGCATGGCCAGGTGGTGTGGGACTAGAGGGAAGGCGGCCAGTCATCACCACCCACTGCCAAGTTTTGGGCTACTCTTTTACCAATGAATAGTGGAATTGACCACCACTTATAACGCCCCCACGACTGAAAGGGCAAGCATGTTTGGTGTGACGGGGATTTGAACCCACGACCCACAGATTGTGAGTCAAGTGCCCTAACTGCTAAATTAGGGACGGCTAGTGCAGATAGCCCTCGTGTAGCTTTGCGAGGAAACCCAAAGGAACAAACAAATCAAAGTTTCAATTCTTTAGATTTGTTTTTGTTTTTTTTAAGTTGTATTTCTATTTAAAACAAAACTTGAGTGTGTAAATAGTAAAGAATCTAATACAGATCAGTTTGATTTCTTAGATTAAAAATGCTGACATTCCAAAACGTACATTCAAATAGAACCATTACTTTTATAAGTAAAGTAAACCATTATTACGAGTGTAAAAAGTTACTTTTAATACAAAAAATTTTATATTTAGACAGAATGTGTTAATAAACAACATAATTCAACTAATTATTGTTGAAATTGCCTTGACATCTCATTTGAGTTATTCTCAAAATGAGTTTTTCTTATCTGATCAACATTAACTTTGAAATGATGGAGAATTAATACTTAATTCATTGCTAGATGCTGGAAAAATATCCATATGAAAGAAACGCTCAATAAATCGTACACAGATGAACTTTAGCAAAGTAAACAAAATGAACAATCATCTATTAAATTTTCTTGACATAGTTTGCAATTAATATTGATAGGTTAATAAATGTTCCTATTGCATATTTTAAGCTTTTTTTTGTTGTTTTTTTTAGATTACGTTAAAGTTACCATTCTAAGCCTAATTGTGAAATTTCTTTATTTGTTTCCATTGTTATAACTGGGACAACTGTAAGTTTACAGACTTACGACAGTAAAATCGAGGATTTGATTCCCTGTGATGGATACAGCAAATAGCCCAATGAGGCTTTGCTCTAAAACAAACCATTATTATAAACTTAAATTCTTCCTTGAAATTATATAGAATATGCTTATATGATTCATTGTATGTTTATTTACAGATCACCATCTACGTAACTATAGTAATAACAAGCCGTATTTGCCATGTTGTGTGCTTCTTAGACAAGTTAGTCATTGCACATTTGCAGGTGTAGTTCTACCTTAAATATTTATGTTTTACTGTACAATATTTAATGCAGTGATTCTATTACATAAAAATAGATGGGAATTTCTATTTCAGGGGAATTTTTTCATTCCGTATACAAGCTTCTTCATGTCTATGTAAGTAAACTGTGTGATAATGAAGACGTGGTTCCTTCATATGAGAGAACTGGAGCTCTTGCAGCAGGGTTTGCTACTCTTGTATCACTTTTGACACCAGAAAGGTTGAACGAGGAATTGTTTGACAGGGGTATGTTATATGACCTTGATAAAACATTTCTGTATGATTAACTTTGTAATGTTTTTAAAAACATGATTTTGTTGTCTTTTCACCATTTTAGGAAAACTGTTTTTACTGCATTCAGTGGTTTGAAAGTTGACAGACCTGCAGTTAAAATCCAAATGGGAATTTTACTGACATATTTTTCTTTTACCATTCTGTGAAATGTATAGCCATTTGATAATATTTTTGAAAAGCTAAGTGTTATGGGCAGTCTAATAACATAAAGTTTTGGATTTTATGAAGTTTTATTGAACAAGTACTTAGATACACATTTTCTTCCTTCATTATACCATGATTGATGCATAGCTTTCACTGCTAAATTAGGGATGGCTAGCGCATATAGCCCTCTTGTAGCTTTGCGTGAAATTCAAGCCAAACCAGACCCAAGCGAAGCTGGATACTTTCACTAGTCTATAATATCAAAAGGGCATGCCTGTGTGTGTGTGTGTGTGTGTGACTGCCATAGCTTCAAGAGGAAAGAATCTAGAAACCTGAAATTTTACACCCATACTAAGTGGATCTTGAGGGTGTGCACCTGAGTATTACTTTACCACATAAAAAAAATATGTTGGTAAAATTCCCATTTAGATTTTAACTTTTCCATTTGATATTGAGAAAAGAATGGGTGAAATTTGATGTACATGGCATACAAGCATTTTTAATCAAATAAAATTTTTCTTTTTAACTAGATTTGTACAGTATTTCATTTTAAATGAACCTTACTACCAAATAGTTGGGTGAAAACAGTACTATCAAAGAGTATAAAATGGAGTTTTTTTTTTTGACTTGTAATAACTACATCAATTGTTCAAGGAGTATATAACCCAAAATAGTAACAATGTATCCTCTGTGTGCATTTGTGAAGTATAATTAGTGTCACTTCAAGCCCTTCTGTAATATACCCATACTATGGTATAGCAAAGTTGTATACTTAATTATACATAATTTATTGAAATAGAATATATGTATGTTAATATTTTCAGATAGAGATTTCCTGTCATGTCTAAAAACAATGTTGAAGTCTGTCCAGAAAAAGATTCTTGTTTATAAAAAACAGACTTCACTTGAACAGTCGGAGAATAGTGCCACGTCACAGAAAGACACAGAGGATGATGTAAATGAAACTGTCAAAGAATCAAAGAATATCAAGAAAAGTATAAATGAAAAAACTGATGCACAAAGTACTGATGTTACAAGTTCTCTAGAAATTCTAGAAGATTCCTTATCTCAGCTGTGCGTCATAATAATACCTTCAATTAAACAAGTAAGTCTCTTTAATGAAGTTTTTCATTTTTTCAGCAAAAAAGCTTATCATTCAGTGAAATATATAGCCACTTGATAATATTTTTGAAAAGCTAAGTGTTATGGGCAGACTAACAACATAAATGTTTTGGTTTTTATTAAGTTTTATTGAACAACTACTTCCTTTATTTTACCAGGATTTATGCATAGCTTTCACTGCTAAATTAGGGAGGGCTAGTGCAGATAGCTCTTGTGTAGCTTTGCGTGAAATTCAAACCAAACCAAACCCAAGCGAAACTGGATACTTTCGCTGGTCTATAACATTAAAAAGGCATGTCTGTATGTGTGACTGCCATTGCTTCAAGAGGAAATAACCTAGCAACCTGAAATGTTGTACCCATACTAAGTGGACCCTGAGGGTGTGCATCTGGGTATTACTTATCCACGTGCATGTGTGCATCTTTTTAAAGAGGCAAGCTAGTGAAAACCACATAGATAACAAGTAGTTCCTTATATAACAACTCATAATATATAGAAAAGCCAGTGCATTTTGGTAACAATGCATCCCAACAATGGCTTTTACGTATATAGGTTATACTTTTATGCTAAAATGGGTTCAGAATACATGCACTAACAACCTAATAATCCGAGTGAAGTCAGCCACTTTTGCTAGTGTATAAATATATATATATGGCCTGGTGGTTAGGGTGCTTCACTTGTAATCTTCTAGTTGCAAGGTCAAATCCCTTCACCAGACATGCTTGTCTTCTCAGCCATAAGGTTATATTAATGTGACAGTCAATCCCACTTTTTGTTGGTATAACAGTAGCTCGAGATTTGACAATGAGTAGTGTTGGCTAGCTGCCTTTCTTTGAGTCTATAGCTTCTAAATTAGGGATGGCTGGTGTAGATGGCCCTTGAGTAGCTTTATGTGAAATTCAACAAACATGTATATATAAAATCTGGATCAGAGGTGATATTTGATTCATTTTTCATTTACAATACTTTAAAATAAAAGAAATGTTATCAAGCTTACAAGATTATTTCAACATTTTTGATGTAAAACACAATCAGTAAATGTTTATTTCTCTTCAATTAAATAACAGAAATATCCTTAACTAAAAATGGTCAATCGTAAATCTTAATATGTTGAGATAGGAAAAAGATGCACCTTCCATCTAGTTAAGAAACGTGTTTGGTCATCAAACTTAGTTATCAGATGTAATAAAACAAATATTCCATAATGTGAAAAAGGTATTTAAAGAGGAGAACTCGATAAGCAGCATAGCCATTAATCAAACATTGGTAATGGTTTGTCTCCAAATTCTAAATAACCTGCAGTTTAATGAGTTTTAAAATTTATACAGAACAATAAGAATAGTTAAACTAAAATGTAATCTCTAAGCCTATTTCCAGTAATTTACAATTAAAAAACCAAGAATTTACAAGTTTTCAATTTAGGGAATGAAATTTGTCCTTAAACTGTTTTTTGCATTTTCATTTTACTCCAAGGTGCAAGTATAAATGTCTTCATCGGGTTATTTTATAGACCATTTATTTCATCAGTTCATTAAGATAAATCTTACCGTGAGTAATACACACATTTTTGGAAAGTATTTCTACAAAAAATTCATTCTTAGTTGAATAATTATTCTTCAGGGATGAAATGAACTGTACATATGATAAAAATACCACTTATAATTTCGAGTTAACTTATCAGATTTGTAAGAAAACTTGAATTTTTGTAAAATATTAAGCTAATTTTGTAATTTTTGGAAACTAGAAAACTAAATTAATACCTTAAAGCTGTTACTCCTGCATACTGTTTGTCAGAATTTTGAAAAGTTTTTTTTTTACTAGTTGCAGGTGCATCTTAAGTTTAGAATTTGAGAACTTTTTGTATAGTTGTAAACTTTTTCCTATTTCAACAGAAATAATGTAAAATTACCAATGTTTTTTACATAACAGTTATGAAGACATTAAGGTTTATATAGTGAATAACATGTATAAAATAAAACAGTTTTTAACAGAAATGCAGGCAGGTTTTAAGTGTTATTTTGTTATGTCAAACACATGAAATACCTTGCAGAAATAAATGATTTTGTAAAACCACTGTTTACAGCACTTGGAATTGTTTAATCAAAATATTTATGTACTGATAAAATCTGTTTCTTTTTCATATCTATATACAAAACTTCCTTTTTTTTCTAGTGTTCATATTTTTTTTTTTTTTCACGTATTTGCAGGAAGATGAGGTCAAAAAAGCTTTACTGGAAGCATTAAAAGTGTGTGCAAAATCATCAAGTCAAGGTGCTACTTCCAAAAACTTCTCACCTTCAGTGTAGTTATTGTTTTTCTGTGTTTTGTAAGACATGAAATTCTTAGTAAAACTGATTCAGTATTCTCCAGTTGTCTGGTTATTATTATTTATTGTGTATGTGGTAACATGTGTGAATGGTAAATATATTAATGATCAGACATCTTTTGTAACATCACAGTTAGCAACTGTAGTAAAATAGTCCGTTATTAAATCATTCCACTATCATTCAATGATACACTTATGACAAAGCTTGTTAAAGTGAGGATCTAAGATGTAATATTGCTATCATTTTATTTCCTAGCTGATTGTATTTTTTTATAATGAAACATTTTATAATTGCCATTCATAATTTTTGAGTTTGAGCATTTTTAGAAACAAGTTTATCTATGTATTTATGTAATACAGGTGTTCTGGTTGATTAAGCATTCAGACTTGTGGATATTGAGATATTCTTGGTTGCAGCCATTTTTATAATTATACTATTTTTAAAAACAAGTCCCCTGCACTGGTCAGTGATAAGTTTACAGACTTACAATGCTAAAATCTCGGGTTTGATTTCCTGCAGTAGACAGAATGCAGATAGCCCATTGGTAGATTTGTATGAAAATAAACTGACCAGAAAGTCTGGCTTACAGGGTAATTGACGGGGATAGGGATAAAGAAAGGTTTTACAGTTGGTCAGACACCCTTTGGCTTGGTAATAAATCATTTTTAACTAACCACAACCCACAAAACATTTGCAGCAGTTTACATGCTCTTCACTTGAATTTTTCTTATTCTTTCATTTTCATGGAATTTAAGCTACGCTTTCTTGCAGGCATTACGTGTTAAATTGATAAATCCTGATCAATTTGAAAAAATTTACTTGGTCTGACAAACTCACTTAGATGTAACTTTATTTAATAAAACTACGCATAAACAATAAATTATAGTAATGGTATTTACAATAGTGTACAGAGTATGAAAGAGTTATAAGCATTCAGTGTATGACATGGTTTTTGTAGTTGATACAAAGAAGCTCCCAAAAATTAAGAATAAACCCCGTACTAAAGAAATAAGTAGCTAAAAGTTGTCTATAGCAGTCTATGAAACGAACTGAAGCTAAATTATTGCAAAGTAAAGTAAATGTAAAGATGTAATGAAGGCAAACTTAGCTGAATATACAGAAACATCTGAATGCATTTTCACAAAGAGATAAGCATATGGTTTTGAACAAACTGAACATGCGTATTTTAGACCTAAATAAGTAGGGAAATTCCATAGAAATTGTATTTAGTGTAATGTTCATTTTTTAAAGAAAATTACTCATGGATTAAGTTTTGTTTCTGTGAAATACTTTTCAAATAAAAAACTGAAGTAGAAATCGAAGCCAGTCATCACGTGATGACAACAACATTGTACCACCGTGTAGAAAACAGGTAAAGTGATTCTGAATGGAAAAGCCAATATGCAATCTGAACTCTTCGGACAAAGGCCTTTCTAATGATATACAATTTGTAGCGTTTGATCGATAATTTTGGAAGAAAGGTTCTGTACAGAAAAATGCAAGCCTATTATGTATGTAAATTATTGGGATGCTTAACTCATTTGAATGGCATTGATATCCTTTAATTTTGTTTCCTTATCACAGTGGAAATACTTTATCAAACTTTATAAATAGTGTCTAGTTTCGGATTTATAAAGTCATATATTTTGTTTTTGTAACATTTTTTATGCTGTGAAATTTCCAAAATTTTGTGTTGATGTGGTCCAGCATGGTCAGATGGTTAGGGCACTTGACTCGCAATCTGAGGGTCGCGGGTTCAAATCCCCGTCCCACCAAACATGTTCCCCCTTTTATTCGTTGGTAAAATATTATTCCAAGAGTTGGCGGTGGGTGGTGATGACTAGCTGTCTTCCCTCTAGTCTTTTACTGCCGCCCCCCAGTGGCACAGCGGTATGTCTGCGGACTTACAACACTAGAAACCGGGTTTTGATATCCGTGGTGGGCAGAGCACAGATAGCCCATTGTGTAGCTTTGTGCTTAATTACAAACAAACAAACTTTTACTGCTAAACTATAGACGGCTACCGTAGATAGCCCTTGAGTAGCTTAGCACGAAATTCAAAAAGCAAACAAATTTTTGTTGATGTTGAGTTAAATATTATGGCAAAGCCTATTGAAGTTGGTTTGTAGTTAACCTACTCGTTATGGCTAAGGAAGCCATTAAATAATTGCTGTATTGAAGTTGGTTTGTAGTTAACCTACTCGTTATGGCT
>NW_013668310.1:146294-154672 GCF_000517525.1 Limulus polyphemus
TGGCTAAGGAAGCCATTAAATAATTGCTGTATTGAAGTTGTTTTGTAGTTAACCTACTCGTTATGGCTAAGGAAGCCATTAAATAATTGCTGTATTGAAGTTGGTTTGTAGTTAACCTACTCGTTATGGCTAAGGAAGCCATTAAATAATTGCTGTATTGAAGTTGGTTTGTAGTTAACCTACTCGTTATGGTTAAGGAAGCCATTAAATAATTGCTGTATTATGACATTTTGGACATTCTGCTTTACTCGTGTAAATGGAATTCTCTGGAAAAGAAAACTGTTCTTCTTCTATCAGACCATGTTAATAGTGTACAACACTTCCAGCAGTGGTTTGGGAACAATCACTTTCAGATTCTTACTTGACCTGTCCAAGCCCTCGCCCCCAACACTTGTATAAACTCAACCACACTACTGGACAGTAATGTTGAATGTAGAAAATTCGCAGATGATTTTTTTGTTCACAATTTTAACAAGTAGATCTTTACCACATTGTACCTCTTACACCAAAACTTTTATCCAGTACTGATGCACATCTAGTGGAACCGACTGATATTCTTACTGCATATCAGTTTTAGAAGGTCCATTTGTTAAAACTGTGAAAAAGTTTTAGGAGTTTTCTTTTCAATAAACTCACTGTAAGTTTTTGTATTCAACGTGACAATATTCGAAAGGTATCACCGCCGATGTCTGTTCAGCGTTCTTTTCATGAATGTATTTTTGGAAGGGCTGGGATATGCCTACTTTACATCCTCTTCAAAAACGTTCAACAACAACATATTGCTTGATGTAAAGCAATATATATATATATTGAATAATAAGAAACTTCACCCAGTTCTGAAATGATACATTGAATGTTTGTCTGGTGGTAAGCAGATGTGTTAACGTTAAAAGATTGTGATGTAGATGTTGTGATGCGAGTTAAAATTTGTATCGTGAGCACGTGCCTTACGTGTATATACATTTCGAAATGTCAACGGATATATAAAGGAACGTTTTTCAGGTTCTTGGGCCAAGGAGTTTGATTAACGTGTCAGTGTGTTTATCTAGATGAAGAATAGTCCTAACAGTAACACATTTAAAAGGACTAAAACCTGACTTGACATTAGTAATACCAATGTCTTTAAGTAGCCCGCCTGGATCGTCAAAATCCTAATAAAACATTATTATTTGTGGACATCTTTAGCTGTGGGGAGTGCCCCCTTGAAGGGGTAAAACTATAACTAGAGGAATATGAATTATATCTGAAAGAACAAAAAAAGATTATAATTTGAAAACTACAGTACAAATATTACAACTCTTAAGTAATATAACAACAACAATTAAAATGGGGGAAAATTATGACATGTTAGGCCATAGTTTCCCCATCGTCATAAACTGTTCAAGCCGTTGAAGCAATCAGGTCAGAACAGGGGGGGGGGGCATGGTCCTACGATTTCGAGGGGGCCTACTTCCGAATACAGAATAAACATGAATGTACTATTGTATTTACTCCTTCTTATTACAGTACTGTACTCTATTGTCTTGTATACATTTTGAATAAAATTGCTTGCCATTAATTTTTTTATAAATCGTTCTCGTTCTTTTATTCGTTTCTGTTACTTGTAAATACATCATGTACGTGTATATACCCATACATACATCAAATGTATTAAACACTGATTACAAAAATGCTTAATGAGCTGTTTGAAATGGGGCCTACATTTCCCATCTGTCCTGGGCCTATTACCAGCTTTGCACAGGCCTGGAAGCAATTTAAATAAACTGCACTCAACGTCTGTCGGAACCTGGCTGAGAGCAAACCTAGCAAAATAGTAACATCTACTGATACCAAAGATGAACCTGCTGTTTATTAATTCAGTGATGACCATTACAAAATACTTTTGTCACGGTCATTTCTAACCACACGCATTAACAGAATATTTTATGGTAATTTTACATAATGTCATCTTATAGTGTCACTCACAAACATTTTATACATATTCTGGTTCAGTAGGACCGCTTACTTACTTCATTACATGGAAAACTATACACGAACTTGCTTCCCACTTCTGAAGCTTAATTCAGCTTTTAATTTCTAAATGGACTGAATCCCACTAATTTATCGTTAGCAGTTTTATTTCTCGCCAATAGGTAGCGTACATGAAAGGCTGTTTTTATCACTGAGATAAAACGTAATTACACATTTTTCTTTACATTCGATCATGAGCTCTCAGAAACAGTATCGGTAGCATACGTTTTGGCCTATTCTCTACCACTTGACATACTAGATAGGAGTGACAATCCTTCCTCCAGCGGAGTGAACACATCTCGAAGAGTTGACCACCGTTGTTCCTCATCTCATTTCACTTCTGTTTTCAAATTAATAGAAAAACTCTTGATTTTTTCGGGGTTGTTCACACACCCACTCGACTGACAGAATTTCTTTATAGAAAGTCACAATATCGGTAGCATACGTTTTGGACTATTCTCTACCTTAATAGTTTGTGTGTAACGGCACGCCGGAATAGTACGGCTTTCGTATTACCCAGTCTATGTGAATTCAATGGTAAACGCTGTAAAGTAGGATTAGGCCTCTAATAAAAATATATATCGATGCTTTAATCTATGTAAATATGCTAAAACAGCCATTTGTTTTCTGGTATACTAAGCTATTTTTGCATCTTGGTTTAATAAGATATTACTGTTGAAAAGTTTCTAGTTCCATCACAGTCTACCAGAGGGTCAACGATAAGTTTACGGACTTACAACTCTAAAATTTGGGATTTGATTCCCCGTGGTGGACAGAGCACAGATAGCCTATTCTGTAGCTTTGCGCTGAAACAAGCTTACCAAAAACAGCTTAAAACTTCAAAGTTTGGATATGCCACTGTTTTTGTAGGATTTAGGTTAAAGTTGAATGGTTTCAAATGAAATGTCCTATTTGAATGGTATTTCAGATGTCCTTGAGATCGCATATGAAAGTTAGTTTCAAGTATTTTTGTGGATAAAGGTTAAATCATCATAAAAAATAGTAAAACCGACATCTTGAAAATTCAGGAAATGGTATGACCAAAAAATTAGAATTAACGCTTGGCACTGAAGATCACATCTGAAAGCTAATTTCAAGTATTTTTGTGGATAAACATTAAATCATCATGAAAAATTGTAAAACCGACATCTTGAACATTTCAGAAAATGGTGTGACCAAAAAATTAGAATTAACGCTTAGCAATGAAGAAAACTCTAACATACTAGATAGGAGTGACAATCCTTCCTCCAGCGGAGTGAACACATCTCGAAGAGTTGACCACCGTTGTTCCTCATCTCATTTCACTTCTGTTTTCAAATTAATAGAAAAACTCTTGATTTTTTCGGGGTTGTTCACACACACTCGACTGACAGAATTTCTTTATAGAAAATCACAATTTTCGAAAGCAATGGTAATCTACTCAATATTCACTGGAATTGTTAATTTTGTTGCTGCTGTTTTATCTGTAGGACGTTATGAGTTCATTTTTATTTCACTGCAGTCAGCCTCTGTTTACTTCGAGCTTGTCTGGTATTCATCTTCGTGTCTAGTAGTTAGGTTGTTGTTTTTTCTCAGACTTGAATATCTTCGGAAAATCTTAAGTGGCTTCTGTTCTCTTGAAAAAAGCTTCCCGGATTTAATTCAACCAGGGAAGGACAATTCTTCTCATGCTAAAATCCTGATTATCGTAACAAGTTTCTTTCTGACCCAAATTACTTCTTTTATTTTCTGGTGGGTTACCTGTTTGTCCATGAATGAAGTGAGCGTACAAAACTTTCAGGATTTTTTTTCTGATATTGTTGAAAAGCTATACTTCGGAAGAATGGCGGGAAAAATATCGAACACGATTCTTGGGATATTCATTCTATTATCTGCTTCTATGTCTCATATTGCTAGCGTTGCTGTCCATTTGTCTATGATTTCTCTAACATTACAGCTGTCTGGAATGTTCCAAGGGATGATTGTGACATTAAATAGTCCAGAAGTGCATGAGTGGAATGAAGAACAATGGAAGAGATTTCGGAGATACCATTATCGGGTTTACGAAATCGTTGAGGAAACTAAAACATTTTCTTCTCCGATAATGTTTTTTATATATCTGAGATATGTGGAGCTTAGTTGCAATTTCTTCTTAGTCGTTTCTTCTGTGAATAGTTTCTTATATCAAGGATGTCAGACAGTTGCTATAGTGTGTATGCTTGTATCTTCCTTCTTTGTTCTTGTGGGATTTCTAATATCGTCGCTAAGCTTCAGCAGTGTTCCTGAAAAGGTTAGACTCTACAATATATTCTTTCTTTGCTTATAACCTGAGCGTTTTCATTTGCTTATGAATATTCCTGCAAGTGATGAGAATTGACAAAATTGGTTATTGTAACACGTTAATTACAGTCCAAAGTTTGAAAGTTACGATAAAACTAAGTATTTAAAAATATTTAATATCAATATCTTTTTGTTTTTTTCGTATATAATTAACTATAAAATTCAATCACTTAGAATATATTTAATTGAGACTTATTCTGTACAAATTTTAATTCAATAAAACATTTTATGAATAAATAAATATAAACTTTGTTATGAAATACATTGGCGAAGTATAAGATAAAAATATGTTTTAATTTTTTGTCAATTTTACTACTTTAATTTTGTTTACACAACAAAATCTCCAAACGTGTTTCATTCACTTTTAGATCAGCGCCATTATCCCGCTTCTGTATTCAGTGGGCCGACCAAATAAAGAGGTATGTCTGTTAATTATAGTTGTAAAAATAAAACGAACAGCTCATATTAGGATCGTATACATTATTCTATTCAGCAGTAAAAATACCGTGCACTTGAACCATTAAGTTTTCATAAAAATAATAATAATGTGTATCATTTAATAACTTTTATTAGTAGTAAATTACTGGCAGTAAAGTCGTCGTCACCGTTGTTAGCAGTGATGAAATTCAGTCGGTAGATATTACCCGCCATCTCTTGTGGATAATTTCACCACTGCAGTTTTTATAGCAAAATGTTTCAAGATCCAAGATTAATTTCAGATCATGAAATCTCCTATTTTGGATGAAACAGGACTAAATGTACGACAAATTATAACATTGAACGTCGATAACAGTAAAACCGTAATTATTTACAATTCCTTTTGGGCCTTGTTATTTGGGCGCTCGACTTGCATTCTGCGGGTCGCTGGTTCGAATTCCCGTCACCAAACATTTTCGTCCTTTTAGCTGTGGGAGCGTTATAATGTGACGGTCAATCCCACTATTCGTTGCCAAGAGAGTACCCTAAGAGTTGGCGGTGGGTGGTGTTGCCTAATTGCTTTTTCTCTAGCCTATCACTGCTAAATTAGGGACAGCTAGTGCAGACAGTCTTCGTGTAGTTTTGCGGGAAATTCGAAACAAACTAACGCAACTCCCTCTGTATTATTTTCAGGGTATCAATTTCTTTGATTTGTTTTTCTATATTTTGTCTCTGATTTCTAGTAGTAGGAAAAATGTTAAAAAGTTTATTAACTTCTGAGTTGCGTTAATGACTTTCCTTAGGTAAAGTATAGAACAGAAAAAATTCATTAGTATGATGCCTATCAAACCTATAACGACTTCCCAATATTAATTACAGTAAGTCCCCGTCATACGTTGCGTCGCTCTGCGTCGTTTCATTATTGCATTGTTTCGCTACTAGGGCCTTCCAACGTTGTCGACTACGTTTCCAGGTGTAGTGTTTACTAATTACTACCAATATTTTTGAAACAATGTCGCCTTGTTGCATTACTAGAGTGTTAACCCTCTCTGCCCAAATATCCTTTATCGCGCATGTCACGAAGGTTTTAGTGAGTTACATTCCAGATATAATTAAACTACTTTTTGTTTATCTAATACCAATTAGTATAGCATAAAATCGTAGCTAATAATCCATATTTTAATAGTATATAAGTTTTGAGTTTTTAATCTTATAAGGCAATATTTAAAAAAAAAATCCTAAATTTCCCCTAGTGTGAAAAATGTAACATTATTTTTTCTCTAGGAATCCCCTTCTTTAATTTATTCACCTATTTATTTATTCATATGTGTGAAATTTAACCTAAATTACTCACTATAATATCGTCATCGCTTTGAAAAAGCATATTTTTATTAGCCTTCAATCTCCTTTGGTTACAAGCTTTGTTCCAATGGGAAAGATATCACGTGGTCGGTCAATTCAACCGAGCCAGGACTATTTTACCAGGCGTAGTGTTCACCAATTACTGTACAGTACTGTACTGCCAATATGTGTGTGAAGCAACGTTGTCTTGTCAAGATGGCGGAGGACGTTGTGTTGGCATACATGTTTTGTATAATACACTGTAGTTAAAAAAGCTGTGTTAAACCCTTTAAAAAGGTATTCAAGAGAGGACCGACACTTTCCAGGAACGCATCACGACCTATAATGGGGACCCACTATATCTATAAGAGTAAAATAATAAATTTATTCATCGAACATTTACGTCTCTCAATAGACAGGTAGTGTGATACCTAGTGATTTGCGTGCCAGTACTGATAATTCGAGGGTTCGTGGCTCGCGTCTCGTTGCCTCACAAATACTTACTGAATTTTGGGGTCGTGGGTGTATTATATGTGATGGATGGTCAAATCTTACTATTTGGTAAGACAAAAGTACACCAAGATTTGTTGGTGAGGTTTGTTGACCAGTTTTCCTTTTTATAGTTTAGTAGTTCAAAATTATTCGCAGATAACCCTATAAATTAGTAAGAATAGAACCTAAGAATATTTTGTAGTATTATTGAAGCACTTATGTTCTGTGTTTAAAGCTATGAAGTGGTAATGAAATAATTCTTTGTCATAATTAAACTATGGAAATTTTTCTTTGGAAACAATATTAAGTTCAATTTTTAACTACAATATTAACAATAGTTCAAGACTTAACAATACCATATAGTCCTCTTGTTTTACATGTAGGTGTACAGTGTATATGTTATAAACAGCGAAATGAAATATGCTAAAATAATGCTTGTTTTTAAAATGCAGTCTTGCTGAATATTGTTACTATAGATAATTAGATATTTATTTTTAGAATCAAACTTCGACAAGGAAGGTGAAATATGATCCTTCGTAAGTTACATGCCTCATTTTTTAGTACTTGCTTTTTTTAGGTGAAACTACTTATACAACAGATATCTTGTCAGTCCTACAGCTTTGGCGGTTGTGGATTTTTCAATGTAACCAGACCTTTTGTAGCTACGGTAGGTTTGTTGTTGTTTTAGCTAAGCCCAACCCTGAATTCTAGCGTTATAAATACTAAATATGGAAATTTGTTTATGAAAATAAGTTTTTGTAGTTATATTGCATATAGAAGCTTAATTTAATCTAATTTGTATACTTAATTTTGTGTTTTTATCCGCGGCATAGCGGCTAATAGAATGGCTCTGATTATTTTTTTCAAGTACAAACGTTTAGCTCATAGCTACATCTCTTACCCGATTTAGGATCTAATTACAGCTGCGGCTATTGAGGATTTCCCCTTGTTTTATTCATAAAAAGAAAATTATAATAAAGGTTTATGTTAAAAATTAAATATTTACACTTAAGTAAAAAATACATACTTTCAACGTGGTAAATTGGTCGACAAATTAGGAAAAAGTTGAGAAATTAAGTTGAATTATTTTTTTCAGTAATTCAATATAATAACTATATACGATCCAATAATCCATGTTTTCTAAAAAAAATGGAATAATTTTTATCCTATTGGTTTTCGCTTTTGACAAGTATACACAGCGTGGTCACAAGTAAATAGACACCACCTTTTCAGAAAAAATTAAATTTTTCAGTCATATTCACATGAATTGATATATTTATAATTTAATTAATATCTAGTACATCTTCCTTTCGCTTCGTGGAGTTCGTTAATCCTTTGGGGCATCGTGAGAATTATCTTTTCAATTTTAGATTGTGGGATTTTTGCCCACTCTTGCTTCAAAACTTTGAGTAGATCGCTCTTCGAAGTTGGTTTTTTGGTTGTTTCTTGACTTGCCGGTCGAGTATGGCCCAGAGGTTTTCGATGGGGTTCATGTCAGGAGATTGGCTCGACCAGGGCAACTTCTGGATACCATTTTCTTTCTGCCACTTTTGGGTGTTTCTAGCAGTGTGACACGGTGCTTCCTGGAACAACGTTTTGCTCTTGTCCATGAAACCCGAGGAATAAAGTGGCAACAGTCCTTCCTGCAATATTTCGACGTATTTCGCAAAATTTATGTTGTCAACGCACTGCACTAAGCTCGATCTCCCACCAACCCAAACAGCTCCCCAAACCACCATTCCTCACAGTTGGCTGCAATCTGTTGAGCCTAAGAACTCTTGGTGAGGCATTCTCCAGAT
>NW_013668310.1:155672-167062 GCF_000517525.1 Limulus polyphemus
GTATAATAACATTTTGCGAATTTAGCGAATATAATCTTTCACGTGCCCAATAGTCAGCTTGATAATAAGTTCTGTTTCTGTTAAAAAATCATTTCCCTTTGTGGAGACACTTTGTTAATTATTTACCAAAATAAAATCCAAACACCAGTGAAACGAAAAGATTATTTATTTTTGTTAATTAAATCAATAAATCCATGTAAAGCAAGATTTTTTATTTCTCATGCCAGTTTCTAGGTGTCGTTGTGACCTATATGGTTGTTCTTCTTCAGTTCAAGTAGCCCTGGTGTCGAAATTCCTGAAATAAATACCCGAAGTGAACATTTATTTGAGAAATACTGTTTTTTTTTAATCAATGATAAATAAATGATAAATAGTATTTAAAGACGTATATTTTGTTTTATAAAACTAAATATGAATCTTTTTTTTTTCAGTTGGGTGTTATTAAGTTTGCTTTTGAATCATTATTGTTTGTAGTCCCGTAATCACATATGTTGCTCTGGGTTGAACTGTTGCACAATTATTATAATTTCATGAGATAAATATCAACGTAGCTGAAATAATTTTAGAATTAATGATTAGCGAAAGCAAGTATAGTTTCGTACCATTTCAAAAGATCAGTAGATGTACAGAGGTCAAATAAGTAATTACGGTATTTTTCAATTCTTTCTTAGTTGCCTGTGTAAAAATTAGTTGCATTTTATGAATGTTAAATAAAACATATTTCATAACCACTGTGGGGAAAACGAGAATGTTCAAGGTATTTCCCGCAACAGTGGTTGGTTTGGCCATTGAGTTATTGATTTGGTGAATACAGGTGAAATAAACCACACAGACACCAAGTTATTCGGATAAAACAAAGTAAATTAACTTATATATACATTCATAGAATAACAAACCGATAAAACCAGTAATAGAGAATTAAAATTAGCAGAAACATAATAAAAAAGCACCAAAAAACAAAATGATGAAACAAATATATTGCATGACTGTAATAATATGTATATAATACCCTCAATCTCAAGATTGAGTCATTGATCGAACCCCCCCCCCCCCAGTGGCACAACGGTATGTCTGCGGACTTACAACGCTAGAAACCGGGTCTCGATACCCGTCGTGGGCAGAACACGGATAGCCCATTGTGTAGCTTTGTGTTTAACTTAAATCAAAGCATTAATAGAAAGAAATTACAATTTCGCGATTTGAGCTTGTCAAATTTATTGAAGATCGGTGTTTGTGAGAAATATAAAATACCAAAATAAGAAAAGAACGAAACGAAAAAAAAATACAAACAAGACAGCTACTTGGGTGTTTGAGTAAAACAAATTACTGTTCGGAAAGTGCAATAGCTCCAAGCACAAACACCGAAATAACACTTAATTTCAGTCTCTGATCATTTTTGCGAAATGGTTGTTGTTGGTTTTTTTCCGCCAGAGCGCAGATAGTCCATTGTGTAGCTTTGTGCTGAACTTCAAACAATTAATGGAAATCTCGTTATTTCTTGGAGGTAAATATTTACTAAAGTAAAAACTTCAAACGTCAAAGAAATTACAAAGTCACTTCCGCTGTATTTTCTTTCTAAGGCAAATATATTCAAGTTAATTTAGTAAAATATTATTCTAATCGTTAAATCACTTCATTGGTCCTTTCTGAACTAGCTTTTCCCTCGGAAGAATTAAAATCATTTGGCTATCATAAACAAATCACGAAATACGATGGTCAGTTGCGATATGCCAATTCTAATGTTATGCTCTCATTAACCCAGCCTTAAGCTGGAGGATTTATAATGCTTAAATACGAAGCTCAATCCGTGTGGTGGGTAAAGCGCAAATTGCACACTATGCAGTTTAATGCTTAACAACAAAGAAATTCAATTTAATTTTTGAACTTAAATATGCAGCTCAATTATATAGAAAACTACCAAAGCCTTCAGGAAATATGTAGTAAAATTGGAATAATTTGAGAAACGTGCTTTTTTTTTAAAGGAAAATATTGCTTGAGAAGTATCTTGTATTTCATCAGGTCTAATAAATAATTCTTTTAACAAGTATTGAATTGGGAAATTCAAATAAAAATATATAGTTTCTAAACTGATCTTTATTGCTGTAGATATAAGATCCAAAGTTTTACTAATATATTCGTTTACGATTTGTTCTTGTACTACTAATTTGACCAGCCAAGTTTGTTAGTATATCTCAAATACGCATTCTAAAGACTACTTAAATCGTTTACATATACAAAATAAGGTTTTTACGTAATGTGCAATGTGATTATTTGCGTTATATAAATTCTGAGATAAATCATATCACAGGTAGCGAGTCAATGGGTAAGAGCAAGCATCTTTCCGACCTTCATATGAGCATGATAAAGGGTGCCTGTCTAGTAAAATCATCATATTCAAATACCAGTTGGTCAAAGACATTTATCACTTCTTTCTGTCAAGAGTAGCGGCTGAAAATGAATACGTCTTCACTAGAAAAACAAAACAAAGCAGGTCGTCAACTGCTCGAGACACGACAAATAAGAAGACCATTGGAAAGACTTGTAAAAGGGCAATATGCATCAAATTTGTCCCATTCGACCGATTCCTTCAACAATAGTCAGAATTTGATTATTTTAAATTACCATCGAAACTTAAAATTAGTCCAAAAACCGCATGTTACATGTCCAAACATGAAGATACGGTTTTAATAATTCTCAGAATACAAACTTCGATGTGTTTGTTTGTTTTTGCATTTAGCGCAAAGTATCACAAGGACTATCTGCACTAGCCGTCCCTACTTTGGCAATGAAAGACTAGAGGGAAGGCAGCTAGTCATCACCACCAACTGACAACTCTTGGGCTACTCTTTTACCAACGAATAGTGGGATTGACCGTCACATTATAACGTCCCCACGGCTGAAAGGCGAGCATGTTTGGTGACAAGATTCGAATGTACGACAACTGTGATGTGACCTGCTCAGTTGTGTCTCATTCTTTTCTACACTGATGGCAGAGTAAAAATATGAAACACACACACACATATAAATAACTTGATTGCATTTGTGTTATCTGGACACTGTAAGGTACTATAGGCAATATTATTAAGTTATGAACATTTTTTAAAAAAAGAATAGGTCCTTTGTTCCTATGGAAGTCGAATAAAATCCATATTGTACCTGGATGTTTTTGCTGATCACATCATCCTCTATGTCTGTACTTCCACCATGACAAGAAGGAATCTTTCAAGACGATAATGGAACAATCCAGAGATCTCTAATTTTCCGAGATTTGTCAAAACTGCACGTCAGTGACATCAGCCATTTTCTTGGTTAACACAAGTTACAGTTCTCGATCCAAGTAATCATATTTGTGATAAGCCTGAACATGACATCCGTCACGTTATAATGCCTCCAGAATGAAAGGACGAGCATGTTTCGAGTCGAGAGCTCTGACCACCGAGCCATGCCAGGCTCTATGATATAGATTCAACAAGATGTCCTGTTCCATTTTGGTGTATCTGTTGAATATTATGGTCCGTATTTGGTTTACTAGTGCCGGCAAAGAATCAATGTGACTCGATATTTCTGTTTTAATATGCATCATCAGGTACTGTGTCTTCTTACCAGAGTAGTTTCTGGTTGTTTATTATTTAGAATAATTAATAAAATAAGTTAGTTAGTACTGGGAATTCTTAAGAACCTCGCCTATTATTCCACATAATATAAACGCATATTTTATCTAATAATTATATCGCATAATTTTATGATATTTAAGATGATGATTTGTGGATTTCCATCGCACAAAAAAAATGCATTCTTTTACTTCAACTATTTATTGGACTTATGACTGGCCACTTTATTGAGACTTCCGCCTCTTATCGTGTTCGACAACTTTCAACGAAAGCTGAATTTTCCGTGGACTAATTTGTTTGTTTATTTTTGGAATTTCCTGCAAAACTACTAGACGGCTATCTGCGCTAGCCGTCCGTAATTTAGAATCGATAGGCATCCAGTCAACCACGCCCACCGCCAACTATTAGGCTACACTTTTAATAACGTTTGTTTGTAATTAAGCACAAAGTTACACAATGGGCTATCTATTCTCTGCCCACCACGGGTATCGAAACCCGGATTCTAGCGTTGTAAGTCCGCAGACATATCGTTGTGGGCTTTAATAACGAAAAGTTGGATAAACCAATGAAGAGTTAAAAAAACACTCGCATCCTTCTGCAGTTAGGCCAGGTGGTTAGGGCGCTCTACTCGCAATCTGAGGGTTGCGGGTTCGAATCCCCGTCACACCAAATATGCTGGACCTTTCAGGCGTGGGGGCGTTATAATGTAACGGTTAATCCCACTATTCGTTGGTAAAAGAGTAGCCCAAGAGTTGACGGTGGGTGGGGATGACTAGCTGCCTTCCCTCTAGTCTTACACTGCTAAATTAGGGATGGCTAGCGCAGATGGCTCTCGTGTAGTTTTGCGCGAAATTAAAAAAACAATCAAATAAACCTTCTGCAGTTTTTTAGTGCTTTTACGTTTTAAGTAATAAGCCATGTTTTGTTTAGTTTACTCTAAAAAAGTTGTTTAAGCTTTGTTTAATAATATCAACATAAGCTTACTCTAATATTTCTGTTTATAAGCCTCAGCTAAGAAATACATGTGTTGGTTTGATCACCAGCTTACAGAAAATAAACATTACTATAATAATTATTATCTTACATAACAAAATTAGACAGGACTTGTCGATCATGCCCTGCCTATCATATTTGCACCAGTGAAGTGGTGTGTGTGTGTGTGTGTGAATGATTGTGTTGTTAAAGGTGTACTTTTTTCATGAGGAGTTTAATTAAGTGAAGTGTTTGATTAGGACAAGGAAAGTCAATTATTATTAACGACTGTAGCACACTCGCTACAAGAGCCACTCCAAATCTCTGACAAGGTTGAAAAATGAGTTTACACACTTCAAACTTTCATAGAAGGGAACTACTTTTTCAACGTCATGTCTCTCATGTTACCTAAAATAAAGATAAGATATATTCGATCGATATACCATATACATACTAGTATTGGAGCCATTAAGAGTAAGCTATGAAAAACAATTTTGTTTACTTGAATTTTACGCAAAATTACTCGAGAATTATCTGCGCTGTCCGTCCGTAATCTATAAATGATAGACTGGAAGGATTGTTTGTTTTGGAATTTCGCGCAAAGCTACGCGAGGGCTATCACCCTTTCAGCCGTGGGGGCGTTATAGCGTTGCGGTTAATCCCACTATTCGGTTGTAAAAGAGTAGCCCAAGAGTAGGCAGTGGGTGGTGATGACTAGCTGTCTTCCCTCTAGTCTTACGCTGCTAAATTACGGTCGGCTAGCGCAGATAACCCTCGTGTAGCTTTGCACGAAATCCATAACAAACGATTAGTAAGTGTATCACGGAGTGAATCTGAACTGACTTTGACTGAGGTGTGGAAAAAGACGAGTTTGAACACAACGTCAATCTATTTATTTCATAAACATAATGAAAATGAGTTTTGATAAAAGACAGAACCATTACTGGAAACTAAGAGCTCCCAGACAGAGAGTTAGTGAAGAGATAAAAAACATTTTCCAGTTTAAGGAAACATGTACGTTCTGCTTCCCAGAACAAGTGTGCCACCTTGATCATTTTTGGTTTTTCCTATCAAACAATAAGTGAGGGTGTATCTTCCAGGTATTATCTGACCCACCAGCGAGAAAAACATAGAGGCCCTATATTGATATTAGTTGAGAATGACAACCTAGATTTTTAAGCTTTTATAATCAATGGAAATAACAAATATGACATCCCAGGATTTGGATGGTTTAAGGTCTAGTAACGTTTTGGGATGTGACGGTCCTGCAAGAGATGTAAACATATTAGATTTCGATGATGTGCCTCTGTGGGGCATCCTCTAATAGGGCACTTTATAGTTTTATGCCTTCTTGGATGACGTTGATCTGGCCAGGGGCAGTGTTTAGCCCATCTCTGTTGCCGCAGGAGTAGGATCTGGCAAACTCGCCTCTGTCAGGAGGCTTGAGATGATGGTCATCTTGGCTGCAGTGGTCCTGTTGACACAGGTGTCACTGGCTGGTCCACAGTTGGTTGTGGCAACTTACAAAACGTCAGTACCAGTATAATGGTGGCTTCAACCAGTTCCTTTACATCAAATGTGTTGGTAGTAACACATATTTGTCCATGGATTCTGCTGAAATGAAGGTATGGCTGGACCCAAGTATTTTCAGAACTTTAGTGTAGGATCCCAGATTACCAAAGTCATTAAAGAGAAAGCTGGCGTTGGAAGTGTCTCTTTTCATGTGAGGAGAAGTTCAACAATGGCGGATATCTTGTATCAACTGAACAAAACAGTCTAAAGAGTTAAGGACTTGAACTTATATTGGAAAATCTAGGATTGAAATGTAAAGCAGCTTCACTCAGGGGCTCCTACGTGGGATTAGTGAATTGTTCCTGCAGAATGAAAAGTTATCATTTGCAGATTGTTTATTGGCATTGCGTGATCCTTGATCTTTTCACAACCAATGGTTACTTTATATACTAGCTAAGCTCAAGAGTTATCCTACTTGATAACCATCTTTACCAGTCAATGCTTGCTTTCTCAAATTTCAATGAAACAGTTCTGGCTAACAGATGTTTCTCATCAGCGAAACATCCAGTCTCACTTGGCTTTTTTTTTGAGGGGGTGGCCTCTGGTCAGCAAAAGCCTGAGAGTTCATTCAAGACTGCCCCATTCAGTTTCAGAGTTGCCAGACTGTTCATTACTCTGATGGCCTTCAGTCATGTATGATTCCTGAACACAACCAAAACGAATGAACTGACAAAATATGGCACCTTTACTGGAGAATGAGTGTGCTAGAAAAATATGTTAAATGTTAGTAACATTCTAGGATCTGTTCCAGATGAAAACAAAAGAACAACATAGCATTTACACAGAAAAGTAATTATATTTTTTCCAAAGGGAAAATGAACCCTTACGTCATTGTTGGTCATTCTTATGATAAAATATGGGAAGGTGTATACTCAAGATATCACTTTCACTTAGTATCTTAAATGTTACAGAGATCTTTCCGACAAGAAGGTGAAAGTGATACCATACATACTTGAATGACCAAGAACAATAGGTAATTAGTGTGAAAGGAACTTAGCCACTTCCTTGACCAAGGCTCTATAGTTTAAAATAAAATACCTTTTATGCAGAACAATTTACAGGTGAGTTTTAAGAATTTAATTTACTAAATTAAGAGGTAGCAAACACCAAGTATGTCTGCACACTAAAATTATAAACTGCTCAGAACACGATAAGGGAATGTTTGACTATAGAAGGGTTGGAGTAGGCATGGAAATACTGCGTATTACTGCCAAGCCCAGACAGCTAAACGAATTAAGGGCATTCACTGTCTGCCAGAAGTATTGGATAAGGAAGAAGGTTCCAGTGAAAGAAAATGCAATCCAGATTTTATTTTGAAGTTTTATTTAAAATTGTATTTCTATTGAGTTTTATTTAAATTTTATTCGTATAGAAACTGTATGACTATCGAGTTTTATTTAGATTGTATTTATTTTCAGTTTAAATTATCGTATTTTCAAATTGTTCATTTTTTCATTGCTACACTTATTGTTCCATCGTTAATTTAATTGTGTGCTCAGAGTATTTTATTTGGATTATTGCGAAGGCTTTAAATCACATTTTAAGTTTTTAATTCATTTGGCCTGACGGGACCTGGTAGTTAAGTTAACTGGACGCGCAATCTGCAGGTCGCAGGATCGAATCCCGTTACCGAACACGCTCGCCCCTTTCAGCCGTGAGGGGGTTGCAATATGGCAGACAATCCCACTATTCGTTGGTAAAAGAGTAACCCAAGAGTTGGCGGTGGGTGGTATCAACTAGATGCCTCTTCTGTAGTCTATCATTTCAAAGTTAGGGACGGCTAGTACAGACAGCCCTCGAGTTGCTTTATGCGAAGTTCAAACAAACAACAAATATTATTCCATTATATTTTCTGTTTCTTTTCTTATATCCATATTATTTTAATTAATTATCCAGAACTCTATTCAGTTCTGTTCATTTCGAGTCGGGTCCGGCATGTCCAGGTGGTTAGGGCGCTCGACTCGTAATCTGCGGGTTCGAATCCCGGTCACACCAAACATGCTCGCCCTTTCAGCCGTGGGGGCGTTATAATGTGACGGTCAATCCCATTATTCGTTGGTAAAAGAGTAGCCCAAAAGTTGGCGGTGGGTGGTGATGACTAACTGCCTTCCCTCTAGTCTTACCCTGCTAAATTAGGGACGTCTAGCGCAGATAGCCCTCGTGTAGCTTTGCGCGAAATTCATAATAAACCATAACAATCATTTCGGGTCACGCATGGCCTAATTGTTTGCATGCTCGGACTGTGAATCCAAGAATTCATGGCTCGCGGCCTGTTGCCACAATATCACGTTCCGCACTTTGAGACCATGGGTTTGCTGTAAGAATGATGGGAAAATTACACTATTCTGTCTGAAAAAGAGTAGTCGAAGAGTTGCCGAAGGTCACTGGGTTCTATTTACTAACTGCCTTCCCACTAGTCTATCACTTCAAAATTAAGAAACTATACTTTGTGCAGGTTTGTTTGATAATTCTGAAACAACAACAATGAGTGTCATTTTTCGTGTCTGTATCTTTACTTTAGGTCTATTTATCTTACGTTCTGCCAAGCGCCATCTTCAGGAACTTTATATTCATATTTTAATTAAGGCTATGTTATGTTTACATATACCATCAGTAGGAAATTTAACCTTCATTTTGGCTAATTTTATTTTATTGTAAATATTTTTATTTTGTTTTGTCATAACTTATTTTATAATTTTTTAAAAACTCAAGTCATTTTTGTTGTTTTTCTTTAAATTTTTATTTGTTTCAAATTGATTATCTTACGTTATAGTTTTGTCTCATGATGTTTAATTTTGTATTTAGCTTTATTTTATTTTAAATTGATTACTTTATTTAGTCTGAAAACTTTGGAGCCTATTAAATAAAGAGTTTATTTTTTTTCATATCAAGTGTCAGAGCTTCTTGTACATCATCTAAGTATATTATTAATGGAAACTATGACTATGTAAAAGACGTACTCTAAAGCTTTTACTGTGATGGTTCAACGCTGATTGGTCACTATGTCACGATCCTGCCGCAACACTAGAGTTCGCAAAATCTGGCATAGTTCCACAACATGTTGGAAACTGCTTTACTTGATGACATAGCTCACTCATTAAAGAATGTGGATTGTAATTGGTTCATACATTTTGACAGGGGTTTACAGTAATGAAAGGAACATATAAAGATGTTCATTATAATTGCTCATTCATATCGAGGCTTGGCCAAAAAAGTCGCCACTGTGCTCTTTGAACCAATGTTGAGAAACAAGAGCATGGTGAATTGTTGCAATATAGTCTTGGAAGACAATTGTTGACCAAGGTGGAAATCCAGTATTATGGAATAAAAATGACTGGCAACAATGTTGGTTTTATTCATCATTCTAAAGGGGAGAAGTCAAAAGGTCATGAGAAAATTCCCCACACTGTTACACCATCTCCAACAGCTTCTGCTTTTGTAATAATACAAGTAGTTTCAAGTACCTGGTGTGATTTTTTTTTATTTTTACTCTACTGCCAGTATAGAAAGGGTGAAAAAGACAGAAATCAGGCAACTTTACACTATTTAGTTGTTAATACTTTACGGTTTGTGCTCTATACACTCTTGAAACTCCATTTTTCTCTGTTCGTATTTGAGGTCAGCAATTATTAGAGTGGTTAGTTTCCATGTGACAGTTTTAGTAATGTCCTTCGTGTGGTATGGTTGAAAATAGTCTAATTTTATTTCTGTTGAAGGCGTCGGTTAGTTAAGATGCAACTGACGTTTGTTTTGTTCTTACAAGCCTGTTTAATTAGTTTTTCTTCGGTCAGTAATTATTCGTTGGCGGCCACAGTTGCTCTTAATAAAAATTTGTTGGCAATTATAAGGCTCTAATGACAGATATTTTATAATAACTCGTAAAAAGAAGAATATGTTTGATAACGTCACTTCTTTGGATGAACACCCACTGTCATGGCGTCTGGAAGTTGAAGAGATCCGAGCTCTTACCCATCGTTATATCTTTTCACAAAATAAATATATATGTTTACATCTCTGTTTATATAAAGCTCAAGTAATCAACATACACATCACAAGACTATTTTGTATTTACGAATAAACAGAATAAGAGATCTGAGATTAAAAACGTTACCTTGAATGGAATCAAGCCAAAGATGATTTCAGATGAAAGAAAGATCAAAGCATGATTTATGTTGCCAACAATACTGGCTGAAATTTTATTGTTCTACATACATTGTAAAACAGTCTTAAACTGTAGCGTTATTGTTGAGCCCAGCTTACAATACATAAAATGTTGTTACACTCGTAATACATATAATATTCCTTATAATTACACGATTTCCGAAGAATCGGTGCATGAAAGAATGTGTTTACAATTGTACATCAATAAAACTAGAAATATATTAATTCCTGAATATACGTCGATCGATAAAATAGAGCATTCTTAAGCTCGTAATTAAAAGAGGGAAAAAAGTGTGTAATGAGGTGCTAGAGTTTTCCACAATTCTCTCAATAATTACTGATCTGGAAAATTTAACATCTTTCGAAGTTATAATCCAAAATGAATAACTATTTTCTAACTAAAAACTGAGCTAAATGTTTTACCTTTGACTGTTGAAACACTCACACAATCAAAAAATACTTACTTTATAGTTACAGATGAGCCCATGGACTCCATCAACTACTAAAGGCATTTTAAATAATTATTTATTTTACAAATTGTTTGTGGGAACATTGAAATTTTTACGTTACAAAATATTTAACAATATAACAGTTAGCAAATACCATCAACATTGCAACTTACCCCACTAATCACTGCTTTGACATCTCAAAAGTAAATAGACACCATGATTTTTTTCAATAGTCATTTATCTCACATTATCAACTTGACAACAATGTTTACAAATGTGCATCAGTACTTAGTCGATTTGCCAGTAGCATTTTTCAGTGCTTTGACTCGTTCTGGCATGTAATCAATGAGTCATTTTTCAATGCTTTGACTCGTTCTGGCATGGAATCGATGAGTCATTTTTCAGTGCTTTGACTCGTTCTGGCATAGAATCGATGAGTCATTTTTCAATGCTTTGACTCGTTCTGGCATGGAATCGATGAGTCATTTTTCATTGCTTTGACTCGTTCTGGCATGGAATCGATGAGTAATTTTTCAGTGCTTTGACTCGTTCTGGCATGGAATTGACGAGTTCTGTAATTTTCTCCTGTAGGATCTTGACCCAGGCTACACGCAAAACGTCAAGT
>NW_013668311.1:0-3631 GCF_000517525.1 Limulus polyphemus
GATACACTTAATCTCAATACTCGCGCTAAAACAACACTGTAACGAACAAACGTCAATAATACTTCCGACTGCAGTTCAATTACTCACTATCTACACACACATTACATTTCCTTCCGCGTCACGTTTCCCCTCTTATATATATACCAGCCTACCCTACTAGTAAATACTAGAGCATTCGCCAAAGTACATGATAATTCTAGAAACGTTGCGTCACTGTAGTCATGTGACTACTGACGCAACAATATATATATATGTATAGTTGCTTATGTGTCAAGCTTGCTTGTTCAGTCACGAAATACTTTTTAGAGGGGGCGAAGTAGTGGTAAAACAAGCAAAAACGCCCGTAAAAACCGCAAAATTGAAAATTTTTATGTACCCCCCATGGACCTAATGAGCCTCCATACCAATTTTGGTGAAGATCCATCCACACCCTGCGAAGTAGTTACATGGACATACAACAGACAGTACTATTATATTTATATATATTCAAAGCAGCCACATATCTTCACTTTTATCAACAAATACGTATGCTTATTAAACGGGAATAATCAGTGCATTAATTTTATAAACTTATAAATGAAAACCAAGAAAAATCTATAACAATAGGTCTATCACTGTCATATCCAGTGCCAATGAGGCCATTCTCCCAATACAAAGATTAATAAGGATGGCTGAGAGACAATAGACATAGTAGTGACCTAGACTATTTTTATCATCGACATGAACAATATTAGTTATGGTGTGAGCTAGATGACGTGTAATTATTATCCATTTAATTTATATCACTTACAAGTCAAAATTGCGACAGATTTAATAACACAAATTTATTTACTTTATTTTTAACATCAATTATTTATTATTATTACTATTTTTACTTGAATTAACTTTACTAGTAGAACCGCAGCCCGACGAGCGGCTGTTATGCTAGTAATTACTAATCGTAGTATTCATACTTCATTGACAAAATTTAGAAAAAAGTGAACATTTTCTAAAAAGGGATATTTTTTCTGGGTAGTGTTCGGATTGGGCTTTGTGTTTGTTTGCAATTAAGCACAAAGCTACACAATGGGCTAATTGTGCTCTGCCCACCATGGGTATCGAAACCCGGATTCTAGCGTTGTAAGTCCGCAGATATGCCGCTGTGCCACTGGAGGGGGGGGGGGGTCGGATTGTGCTCTTTAGTCACACGTAACTCGTTGCATCAACATGATTCAAAGTACAGAGCTCAAAATTTCCGTAAATGTTATTGATATTAAATAGGTAAAAAAAAACAAATTTAACGGAAAGTAGGGATCGTTGGTTATTCATAGAATTGCTATATGAAGTATCTAAATCAAAATGCTGCAATAAAAAGTACAAACAAGTAAAGTGATATTAGTTAGATTGATTGTAAAACGATTTTCAATCCCTACTTTCGTTGGCACATTTAGGCTGCTTCATTTAGCTATACGGATCACAAAAAACGAACATAAGAACAGGCGAATCAGCAAACTAGCCTCCCTTTTGTTCGAGCGTGTCAAGCAACCACGCTGTCAACGGGAGAAATCTAATTCGTAGTTGTAAAAACTTATGTGTGAAAGTAAAGATGAAAATATAACATCAGTATAACTGTGTATAAAAATAACTTTTTACTATCCTCCCTAAAAAGTCCTGTGACCAATGAAAACCCTTTACTTAAACAGTTTTGTCTACACAACTTTAGAGAAGCATCTAAAACATCTACTCTCACTTTAACCTTTGTCATTTAAAAACATCTGGGGCAAGCAACAGGAAGCAAAATAATGTTCAATCTTCTTTATTAAACAGCTTTGGCAATGCAACTTTTGAGAAGCGTTTAAAACATCTACTCTCATTTTAACCTTTTTCACTTAAAACATCTGAGGCAAGCAACAGGAAGTAAAATAAAATTCAGTCTTCTTTATAGCAAAAGCTGAAAAGTACACGCAATAGTCCTTAAGAAAGTTCAATAATAATAAGACTTAGAAAGGGAAGTTACAGCAGTTAGATAGGGCACATGAAATGATTTCTAAAAAATAATGTAACTTGACTAATGACGTAATTTTGTAGCATATACCGCCACAGGTATGGAAACCATATTTAAATGGTTATAAGATCTGAAACTTACGGATGAGCCAGTGTAGACAAGAAAGCTTCAAAAAAAGGTCTCGATATGCCGCGAAACATCTAAAACAACAATTAGTAGCAAGAAATTATGTCGTATATATTTGCTCACAACATTTCTCCTTTTCTCTGTTCCGTTCGGGGTACGTCATCGTGTAGGTACTTACTAGCAGCTTCCAAAGATTGCTAACTACTAACAGCTTATACTAGAGTAACGAGAACGAAAGTAATTGTGTTCTAGTGTTATTATACTGTTTGGTGTGTTGACGCAATAGAAGTTTTTAAACCATCTTAACCATAATAATACATCTTAAAATATCGATATGTTTCGCCCCTTTTTGCTTCTTGTAGCATTTATGTTTGTTTACTGCTCATCAGTAGTGAACCGACAGAAGGTTCTTTTAATACTAGTTGATGGTTGTCGGTGGGATTATCCGGACGAAGAAAAAGGTTTGACGGGATTCCGCAGGATGGCTGAAAATGGTGTTCGAGCAAAGTATGTAACTCCGATCTTTCCAAGCAACTCTTACCCAAATTGGTATACGATAGTAACAGGTGTGGAATGTTTAACTTAATAATAATTTTATAATATATCAATATGAATATTATAAGTTATAACTACATTTTAAAACATATAGGTCTTAGATTTTATTTTATATGAAAAGTCTTTTGGAAGTGTGAAGTTCAGTTACGCATACTTTTACAAATCAACTTGATTACTTCCAATCCATTCTATTATGAAAATTAAATATTTTGCCCACAGGGATCTTGAGAAAATGTTTATTATTGTAAGTTGTATTCAGTATTCCTGCAATTTGCAAGGAGAGTACTCGAATACCTATGACGTCCCACCGCCCCTTGATTGTATTAAAGCTAAAGATATTATATAATTCAGAATGATTATTTCTATCGGCACCAATCTTTTGAAATATCGATATCATTATTTTCGTTGTGTCGGTTAGGTTTTGAGGTCTGCGTGGCATTCGACTTTGTGCGAAACCATTTATAAGTATAGGCTTCTATATATTATATAGCACAGCTTAAATTTCAGTATTATATCCTGTTTGTTATATTAAATTGTATGTTTATCCGTGGCCGAAGCGTGAAGACCAAGTATGTTTGTTCGTGGTACGTGTCACCTAACGTTAACCCTATTTAAGCATATTCTTTTCTGTTAAGGTTCAAGGACAGAGAGCTTTTCCACCATTTGTTCAAGCAGGTGGAAGAAACTTTGGACTCAAAACGTCAGTCAAGATCCCTTTCTTCAGCGAGGCCTCTATAGATATAAAAACTTCAGTCGTGTTCTGGTATTTATAAATGTCTGTAAAATAATTTAAGTACAGTTTTAGAACATATCACCCTTCATATAATCCCTGTTTCAGGTTTTAAACATTTTCGGACAGGTTTAATTAATTTGCTGTCAGTTTCTTTGTTGATGCATTAAAAACATCGCGATGGAGAAGTTAAACCAAACCAAATATCAGGGTCATCTGAATGTAAATGCCTATTT
>NW_013668311.1:3641-19758 GCF_000517525.1 Limulus polyphemus
CTGAATGTAAATAGCCTATTTCTTTAGGACAAAAAAAGTAAGCTAACAAGAGGAAAAGAATATATATATATATATATATATATATATATGTAATTATGTAGAATTTGTTTACTACCAATACTTTAAAATTCAATTCAAAGGCATATGCTTAAGTCACCATGCATCTCATCTGGACATGCCTAGACAGATCTGTTGATAAATGAGGAAAAAAGTTAGTGGTGTCATTTTCTAACTCTGTTTACAGAATCACCTGGCTTGTAACCAGTATTTCACAGAGGATAAAATAGTTTGGTGAACTTGATTAGCAGAAACTGCTAATCTATATTGAATTTAATTAGCAAGTATTGCTTAGCATCTTTTAACATTCACCGTTTTAACACATTGTGGCAACTAAATCCAACACTAAAAGTTTTAACTCTTTGTAAAGACATCCACTGATGAAAAAGAGGAAAATGGTATGTTTTTATTCTAATAACACTTTTATTCAGCTTCAAATCATAATATTTAAATGTATCATACATGGCATTTCATGAAAAAAATAGTTCTTGATATATAAAATAAAACTTCAAACTGCAAGAAGTACCAAACACCTCAGTTGTCACAAAACAACGTAACAATGGATTAATTAGAGAAGGAAGTGACTTCAAGATATTGCAACTGAAATAGTTGCTTCAAATCGGTTTTCAAACTAATCTAGTTTATCCGTTCTTTCGTTATTCATTTTTTTTTGTTTATTTTTTGTGAGACAGCAGACAGACAATAGCAGAAGAGAGTAAACATTAAAGTTACAGCCAAGGAAAAGTTAGATGTAAAGATAACTACCGTAGAAGTGATAGGCATAATTATTAACATAGGCTTAACGTTTAGTATGTCAGAGTAAGACTAACAGTTGAAAAGAAGAATAATTTATTCTGTCAAAGCGTGGTTCTAAAGTAAGTCAGTCAGCCTGAGTACACTTTGACAAAAGGAATAGACGGTATTTTGAAGAAAGAAGACTAAATGATTATGGTAACTCGCACCACAATTGTAAGTGAATCACACACAAAATACTAGTGCGATAGTAATAGAGAAGATAGTTTGGCTTGTCAACTGAAATTCTAAAGCAATTTAACAGGCTTAAATGGACTTTTGACACTGATACAGTGAACAAGGAGGACCAAAACTGGGTTATTGCAATGTTCTATAAAACATCCCTATCTGTTACACAGATAACCTTTAATACAAGTCACAACAAATGAATGTATAGCTGTTGATGCCCATCTCAAAAATAAAAAAAATATAACAATTGTTAGCCTCTTTTGCTCTCCTAAAAGACCAGTAGTAAAAAATATAATTCAAACTATAGCTATAGGTGACCGAAATAGTAAACATGACTGATTTGTCTGTATATATAGACAAATTCATATGATACTAAACTTGTAAATTTTAGAGAAAATAAAGTAATTGTATGTTGTTAAATGATGCCACACCCACCTGTACCAGCTTCCCCCATAACTCTAATGATATTCTGGATCTATATCTGTGTTCAACAGATCTTGGTAAAAAAGTGCCAAACCTTAAATGCAGGCTTTGATCTTGATAGAAACCAGGTCTTTTAGCTAGTAGATTGGTTATGTAGAAGAACAACTTTTAAGTACCTTCACCCACAAACTTCCTACCTTTTTTATCAGGTACATCGACAATATTCTGTGTTTTTTTACTGGACACAAAGATTAACTTGACCTTTTCATTCATTATGCCAAAACTTATCAACCATCTCATAAATTTATTTCCCAAATTTCTAGTCATAAAGCTAACTTTTTAGACATCACTATTGTTATTTCCACATCTACATTAACTACTAATGTACACTGTAAACTCATTGATAGCCAATTTTATTTACATTTTAATTCTTTTCATCCATCTGAGCACAAACACGCTATTCCTAAGGGACAATTCCTACGTTTGAGACATCAGTGCTCTGACAACACTGACTTCAGATGTAAAGCAAATGACGTGACTCATTATTTTAGATATCACAACTATCCCAACAACACCATTGAAAAGGCTAAACCTGCCACATTCAGTTTATTACAAACTGACTGTCTCTACTTTAGGGAAAAACCACATAGTGACAGTTCCTTTAGTCCTTACATTCCATCTTTTAACCAAACAGATTATTAGAATTGTCCAACAGAACTTTACCTTACTAACAAGAGACAACACATCTCATGACATTTTTACCACCTCACCCTTACTTTTTTTCAAACATTAGAGGAATTTGAAAAACTGTTTAGTACATTCCAGATTACAGATTGAATATCTTTACTTGCACAAACTAATGGAACTCGTCCATGTGGACAAACTATTTGCCTTACATGCGATTATATCACAAACTTATTGATTCTCTTCAGTTGTACATTTACCTTTCACGTAAAAGGTCAATTCACTTGTACATCAGAGTGCATTATTTATTGTATTTGCTATACTAAATGTAAACAACTCAACATTGGGGAAACTATATTCAGATTAGGTGACAGATTCCGTGAACATCTCCGAATTGTACGCAGTGGCACCCTTCATTCAAATATCAAATGAACGAAACTCTTTAATAAATTAAGTACATTCAAAATGCTCAAAAATAAATAAAATTAGTCAAAGTTTATCCTATATACTTTCTCTTATTATTATAGAAATACAATTTATTTATTCTATAATTTTATTCTCTTACTTACTTTAGTGTATTCTGTAAGTCTTAGTAACAGTTTTCGTGGTTTCACAGTTCTTACTGACTTTACACAACTAATTACATCTACCCTATGTTTTACATTACATGCCCAAAAAAGGGAAAACATAAAAATATGGTTATTTTAAATTTCAAAAGGATTCCCTATTAGAATTAATGAAGCTATATCAAATGAAGAAAAGCAAATGAGAACAAGATTAGAAATGAAAAAGTTGAGGATCGAAATTGAAGCTCTGGAAGTTAGAATTGAAAGTCAAAAGTGAAATTCACAGGAATTGACTTAAAAATTTGGAATTTATTTAATGAAAGGATGGAGAATAAAGAGATTTTTGAAGCACTGAGATAATATTGGAATGATTTATGAAGAATGAATAAGAGAAGAAGTGATGAAAAATGGAAACAAAAGAAAATGTGGTTCATAGAACAATTAGAGAAAAAGAAAATTGAGAGAGAGGAAAGAAAATTGAAAATAAAATTATTATTATTATAAATTGAGGTAAAGATTCTCAATATGTTGATAATAAAATAGAATTATAGATTCTCAGTAAATTTATATCCTGAAGAGTGATCTTTGAAGTCATCACAAAACCAGATGAAGAAATATTAATAAAGGAGAGGAAAAATAGTATGGTCCGATATTCCAGTGTTTTGTTAGTTGTATCCACAGGTGAATTGTATTTGTGTTTTAAAAGCAGAACTTACTAAAAACCTGTGAAGGAACTAAAATTTCTTTCACAATTTACAAGAGTAGGAAAATTATGAAACATATGTATCAACAGTTATCTTCTCATCATTGTTCTCCCATGTTTTATGGACTTTCAAAAATCCACAAGCTTGACATACCTCTACAACCTATTGTATGCTGTATTGTTTCCTCTGTGCATAACTCTGCAAAGGTTTTCATGTATGATTTTGAAACTTTTAGTTGAAGCTTATGAATGCTTAAGAAACTCAGATTATTGTGTTGAGATTATTAGGAGCGAAGAGGTTAATAATGATGACATTCTTGTTAGTTTTGATGTGGTATCCTTTTTCACAAAAGTTCCTGACAGAACACTAATTTTAGTTAAGAATATCATCAAACCTCTAGAATTTTGCTTTGAATCAAGCTATTTTTCTTGAAACTATGAGTACTTCCAAATGAAGGATGGTACTCCAATGGGCTCTTCTCTTTTTCCTCTACTTATCAAAATTCATATGCAGCATTTTATAGCTACAGTGATTACAACTTCACTGCATCTTCCTCGCCTTTGATAAGTTGATGACATTTTCATAACCTAGAAACATAACACAAAAATAAAAAGTTTTTATTATATCTAATAATCAACAAATAACTCCTTTCTTTTTCTGGATGTACTGGTTGTAAAGATTATTGATGACCTGAAACTAAAATCTACTGTTTATTGCAAAGCAGTTAATATGAACAGCTAGCTTAACTTCAAATCATGTATCTGTTAAACACAGTGTCATTAATATCTTAACATGCAGAGCATGTAGAATATACAGCAATGAATACATAGAAATTAAACTTATACAGCTTTAACAGACTTTTATTAACAATAACTATCCCCAACAATTAGAACAAAAGACTGTTAAAAACTCCTTCAATAAAAAACAAACAAACATTAATCAGGAAAATATACACATGATGGTTATAACCTACTTTCCTTTAACATTATAACTATTTTCAAAAGCACAACTAACTTATACAATATATTAACAAAGGTTAAATCAAAACTTCTGACTTCTGTGCAAAAAAAATGTTTATAGTGTATCATGTGAATGTAAAAAGGATACATTGGAAAGACTACATGTCCTGGTAACAGAATGAAAGAACACCAGAGAGACATTGTACATGCTGTTGTGGATACTTCAAGTGTTACATTACACACTAGAGAGAGAACAACCACAATGTTGACCTTAAGAATATAAAACCAGTTGTCAAGGGCTGTGATACCACCAAAAAGAGGAAAATTAGAGGAGCTATTGTAATAGCAGTTCATGAATGTGGCAATAATCAAAATCATGGATTCCCTCTTCATACTTGATGGTTACTTTCATTGACTCTGATACTGTTGTAAAACTAATCAAATAATTTTCCTGGTCCTTCATTATATTTTATCTAACTTTATTTATTTTTACTGTTGATAATGTAATTATTTTAGCTTTTCAGGCTTATTGTTGTAAAGATAAAGAGGACACGTTCTTGTTTTTTATTGTTGCTTGGCAACTTGTAATTCAAATTTTTCTGTCAGATCAGGTTGTTTACTAAAACATCTTGCACCTATAGAAGGCTTAGGTAATTGAGCCTAAAGCTTGTGTATTAAAAAACTAAAATAACATTTTGATGGTTCAAATGACAAGATTTATAAGTGTCTACATAACTTATGATTTATTACCGCACAATTTTCTCCGCATACTGGGTAGACTTTGATGCACCTACCAGACCCCAAAGTGTGATCTTCTGTTTATTTAACAGTATTTCACCTATAATCTACAATACCTCTCAGGAAATACCTTGGGTAACATCTGCCAATGTTTGCCATAAAACTAAACCCGGGTTCTCATTAATGAAGGGCCACAAAGTCCTTTTATCTTCTTGGTATATAAGAATGTTTAGTGATCAAAAACCTCACCAATCATCAGTATTCTAGGATTACATCTAACACTAACCTAGCTGTAGTGACTTGGTAAATTTCATGCAGTCTGCACAAGAGAAATATTGCATTACTCCATTAGGTATTTATGGAAGTTGTTGATCTTATATATGCAACTGTCCTGCTACAACTGGATAGCTAATATAAATAATCTGTAGATATCATGAAAGTTGATTTAATAGCATGAAAAATAGGAATCATAACTCCATTTTGAAATTTGTGTCCTACAGTTATTTGAGCTGCCAATGTATAACGCTACTAAATACTGATGAGTTTCAAACCAACCTCTATCAATTCTGTAAATGTCTTTGATGCCATGCTCATTTTCTTGAACAGCTGGGCTGTTCTACATTTGAGTCACCTTTATCTGATTCATCTCAAACAGCCTGATTGTTGCATATAGCATGTTCTTCTTCATCAGCCAGATTGAGTTTATAAGACACATTAATCTAATTGTACACAGACTCATTAATCTCGTCAGAGTCTCATTCTCAGTCAACTAGCACAAAAGAGGTTCATCAGCAACATATGACTTTAGCTTGTCAACCTTTTGAAGATGCTTTTGTGCACCATATTACCATTACAACACATAATTGATGGATTCAGCTATTTGAAGATGAGAAAAGACCCAATTAAGCCAGAACTGAGTTGCTTACACATTGCAAGTGCATATTAAAGCCATACCCATTATCTACTACTTATGTGGGATAACATCTCTCTTCATCTATTAACTAATGCAGATATTAGAAACTCCACACTTTTCTGTGAACACTGTGCCATTTCTGCACTCAGAAGTATCCCATGGAATGTACCTAAGTATGGGGAAGGGCTATAATTTTCTTCTCAATATAAAGAGATTTGACACATAACCAGTATCTTGGTGTTCACTTGTTCTATATGCCACCATATATGAAAGGTATTCATCCCACTTAGTTTGGTCAAGGTTAACTTTGTAAGCATGCATTTGATTGTCTGGATAATATGTTTGGACAAGAGTAGGTAACATTTTGGAATGTATGCTTGATATATTAAAAATGCATCTTCACTAGATGGAATAGCAGGATTGTCTTCTACCGTATTTTTAGTTAGATCAAATTTCAAACTGTGCTGAATTTCCCACATCTGAGATCATATTAATTTTATGTTAAAAGAAAGATATTCTCCCTGCTAACACTGACCAATGCAGACCACTCTATCACCTGTATAAATTCATTAATCTGTAAAGTAATTCTTGTGGCATGTACTCTTCTTGAGACAAAATCTAGAACTGACTATAACATATTTTCATAAATAGTGACTAAATTCAAAAAGTTTTCTATGAAAATTTAAAAAAATTTTCATTGAATATATCTGGCTGCAGATATATTCATATTATAGTTATGAAAGGATAAAATATTGGTATTTCCAATTGCTTCATAGGTTTCTTTATTTAAAGTACAGTTTGTGCTCAACTTTGAACTCTATTAATCTTTCTCTTAGTAGCTCTTTCCCATGTATAAAGTCCAAGCACATGTGTTTGCTAGATAATTCATTGGTGTATTCTTATAGTGGGTTGTCTGACACACAGGCTAAATGTGAAGATAGAGAATTTGAAATCTCTGATTTGTATTTTATGTGAATAGAACTTGTCTGGTGATGTGACATCTTGGGAAGTCTTAGTGGAACATGGAATTATAATAATAGTTCAAAACAAAAGCAGTTTTTTTTTCAGAATTCACTTGGTGTTTGCCAGATTTGACTTATGCTTTTCTGTTGTTCTCTAGCCACATCACAGAGTGACTGATGTAGAGTGAAATGTTTTTGTTTTTGTCATGTTACATGTTTTTCAAATGATCTTGTTTCTGAGAGGAACATTTATCTGTTGTCATGTATTGCTGGTTGTGTTTGATGTATATCACATGCAAATTATTTCAAACCTCCTGTTTTGCAGTCATGATAGCTTGTCTTGTAGATCCAGTTTGACGTGTGAATACCATGTGACTGTAAATAAACTCTTCTGAAATTTATGAAAAGATCTTTTAATTGACACCTGAAAACCATAAGGCAACTTCCATTATTGTGATTGAGGACTGAAAATTAATTAAAAACCAGTTAGAGAGATTATATGTGGATAATCAGACATTGGTTATGATGACTAAAGAATGCAAGATAAATTTATATTGGTTAGAAATACTATCTTTGGTTGTTCAGAAACATCTTGACTGGACAAGAACTGATATATGAAATACTAGTCAGATGAGCTAACTCTTATTGAGTGGATTTGAAAACCTAGTTTAGTCATGGCAAAGAAATTTTTGTTTGTTTGCTATTAAACACAAAGCTACATAATGGACTCTCTTTGTTGCGCCAACTACAGGTATTGAAACCTGATTTTTATGGTTATAACCCCTCAGACTTACTGGAAAGCCACTGGGGGGCTAGCAGAGAAGTTGTCTTGTATGTTATGAATGCTGATATCATTCATGAACTAAAATAAGTTCTTAATTAAATGAGAATCCTTGGATCTGGTTATTAATAACATTACTTCAGGTAAGTTATTATTTGTTCGTTATTTTATTCAACACAGAACATGCAATATGGCTTTGCCCATAGAACAGGTAACCTTTTGGTTCAAAAGGCTACCTGCTGTCTTGGAGTCAGAGGTCAAATAGATCAACACACTATTGCTGGCTTTATTCCTCTTTGATAATAGGATTATATGCCAAAATTTACTATGCATTAAAAACACTTATTATTGTTGCATACTACTTCATAAAATGATGTTTAACAGATAATCACAATTTTCAGTGTTTTTTTTTCCCTACTTCGATTTTAGATGCAAATGATATGACATTATACTTTGATAGGTCATATTTACATGGTGAACTTTATTTGCAAGGTATTTCCAATTTAACTATATTTGTAGTAAAATAATCTCAATGTTATAAAGAATAGTAATAGTTATCCAAGTAGGTATACAAATATTTTACCTGTGTATTACCATTAAATATACTGAGATATTTGATATAATGTTATTTTGTTTGTGTATTAGGTCTCTATGCAGAGAATCATGGGTTTGTCCAGAATTACTTGTACGACCCTGATAAAGGCGACTTCTTTCTCATGGCACCAGATCCAAGCGCTAGTGTAGCTCACTGGTGGAAACAAGCTGAACCATTATGGATAACAGCTAAAAAGAACAAACTTAAAAGTGCTCTTTACTGGTGGGATGGATGCCAAGTGGAAATTCGTGGAGAGAAACCGAATGAATGCATCCAGTACAAATCTCTGAGTGAGTGGTATAGTCTGGATGAAGATGTGTTAAATAAACTGAATGAAACATTAGAAAAATTTCAGAATCATGAACTTGATCTTGTACAGTTATATTATGAACCAGTTGATGGCAATGGTAAGTTATATAGTTACTTACAAGGAAATGATAAGATTAAGAATAACATTTTCCATTGCAGATTAAGATTCTTTGTTTTCAGTATTTGCACAAAAGTGTTTCTGAGATATATAATATCAGAATAGTGTTGGAATAACATTCTATAGTTAACATACTCAAGTAATTTTATTAAGGGAAGATCAGTCAAATGAAATGTTCTTGTTTCACTACTTTGTAGTATGAGTAGTTAATAAGTCATTGATTTTATAAACTTTCATGAACTGTTTTGTTTGTTATCATGTCATATTGCACAGATCGTTACAATGATCTACTTAAATGTAATAATTTAGTTATTATTATTGTAGTCAATATGATTAAAGCATTTTTATTTGATGTGTTTACAATATATATTTGGTATAAATAATTGGTCACAAGCATATCTAATAATGAAAGTCTTCCGGATATATCCGGAAATCCGGATATTTCTAAAAAATCCTGAAACCTTCGGTTTTCTTCCGGAGAAACACATTTTTAAAAATTATTTATCGGATTTTTGGTGTTCCATGCGCGGTTTGTTTACATTCAGCGAATTAGTTTGATTTTACAATAAATATATGTCTGATTTACTTTTAGCAATGGTGTATGATTCAACTGAGACTAAACAGTTCACACTATTATGAAATTGAATAGATTCATTATTAAAATAATGCTTTTATAACTTACACTCAGTACTGCATATGTGTTTTTGAAATGTTTTATATAAGTTTTGACATCCAATAGTGAAAATTATGAATTCCAAAGAATGCACTCTTGAAAATTATCCATTAACTAGGAGAATCAGATTTGATATTTCTCACATGTATTTGATAATCATTGATGTAAGAAAAATGGGGTAACTTGTTTAAGTGAATTTTAAGTACTAAAATGCATCAAAATGCAGGATTTTGGGTGCTGGACCTCCCTTACTTGGCTTCGATTATTTTCAGGATTTTTAGGAAAGGGACACTTTCATCTCTGTTCCTGGTTGCTTTTGAGCCTTCAACTAAATTGATGGCTGAAAGGTCTGGGAGCAAATTTTGTTTTCTCCATACATGGCAATTGTGTTGTTCAGTTCACATCTTCCTTACTATTATCCACCCAACCTGTAGGGTTTCTGTCTCCTGCAGTTCATTGAGATTTGGAATTTAGTTTTAGGGCTATCTGAGTCTGGTTGGTTTGGGCATAGTTAAAGAGTAAGGCTAGTTCTTCAGAGTTTTTATTTCTATTAGATGTTGAGATTATGAAGACAGAAGATTGGTGTCCAGTCATCAATCTTCCTTATCTATATCACCCCCCAGTAGCACAGTGGTTTGTCTGCAGACTTACAACACTAAAAACCAGGTTTCAATACCCGTGGTGGGCAGAGCACAGATAGCCCAATGTGTAGTTTTGTGTTTAACTTCAAACAAACAAATCCTTGTCTATATCAATTCCTAGATTCACCAAGGTTCACAAGTTAATCATTCCTTAATCTGTGTTGATTTTTTTTACTGGGATTGTAGATGTCCAACTTGGTTGTAGTTGGTTCCAATCTGCACTTTGCTTTAGTGATGGAGTCCCACCACTATTGGCATTTGTGGTGCACAAGGGTCAGGTACTGCAATTCCGTGTTTTTATCTTTGATCTTGCAGAGTCTTAACATGGGTTATGCTGTATCTTATGAGTTTTCTCTTCCCCTTCAGTCCATCGTACTGTACACGCACCATTCCATGGATGGCTGGTTACTGCTGGCAACATCTCGTCAATTGTTAGACCGTCACATCCTGCATCTACTTTCAGATACAACTCAGGCAGGCTTTTATTTGGGACTGCAATATCTCTTATTCCTCCAATTCAATATGTCATCAGTCTGGGTATTTTTCATCTAATCTCTCAGCTGTCTTCCATCCGGCTCAACACCATAGAACACCACACTCTTACTCACCTCTCCTTCTCCAACTGCACGGATAGTATTTCTCTTCTGGGAATGGAGGCATCATTCGAATCCTTTGTGCCTTTGGGACAAGAACACATGTTTTTATTGGTCTTTAAGTGACCAGGATTATACACATCCATTTCCTAGTTTTCCCAGTTTCCGTAGTTGGGATCATTCTTTGATCTTGAGGGGGTAAGTTAGGATGTTTCACTCTGACTATTCTGCAGTGGTGTCTTATGTTTCTCATCAAGGAGGCATGTGGTCTAGGGCTCCTTATTTTCGAATTTTGGACCTCCTTTCTTGGGACTAGTCTTATCTTATCACTGGATCCTTAGTTGAGCACAGTTGTTCCACATCCTCCCCATAATTCTAGGGGCAAGTGGGAGGCTCCTTGCCCATTCGGTTGGGGAGTGAGGATGAATGTTCATAATTCCAGACTGGATGAGTTCTGTTCCTTTGGTTGAATAAGGCATATGCAATCCTATCATTCTGAGCCTGTGGTGTTGCCTTTCTGGCTTCTTCAAGTGGAGAAGGTTTGTCCGCTTATGTGTTGCTTATCTTCTCATTATGATTCTGGTGGTTCAGAATGCATCACTCTATGACTACATTATATATATATATAACGTTGCTGTCCAATTGCTAGCAACGTGGGATATAGGGACCAAGACCTCTTAATTCCAACTCCGAGTAGTGGAACCTTGTCTATCTGGTTTGGGCTGTCCTATGGTGATGATCATTCATGTACAATTCCACCCTTGATACAGGAACTAAGTTCATAGTACATCATGATCTATGCAGATGCTTTCTGTATGGATAATGCCCTCACTGGTCCCTCCATTTTTTCAACGTGGGATTCTAGCTATAAGGTCAGCAGAGGAAAGCATGTTTTGGAAGTTAACATTTTTCTAAATTGAAAATGTATTTCCAATAATATTTACCTCCACTGACATTCTCCTGCCCTTCCTCCCCACTAAGAGCTGGTGTTAGAGACTGGGATGGTATTAGTCTTGAAAAAAGTAATAAAATTATCTGAATGAGGTGCTTATGTACATTACCAGGATAGAAGGCACATTGATTGTGGTGAAGAGTATCATGAGACAAATATCACCAAGGGCAATTGAGTGGGGTATAAAATCTTGGAGCAAGCAAGAAACAATCAGACTAAGGCTTAGATGGGCAAAGAAGAAATCCTGGCAGTCGAGTAATAGCTATAAGTGTCAGCGGAGGTAAGTATTATTGGAAATATATTTTCAATTTAGGAAAATGTTAACTTTGAGCTTCTGTAAGTCAGTATTGTATAACATTTAATCAATACTGGATGAACTGATTCATCAGATATGTACCTTTACCATTAGCAATATTTTGGGACATAATCCTAATAACATCTCATAAGATTTGGCCAACCTAAGAGGTCTGGAATAGTCCTGAATCCATTAACTAAATTAATGATGCATTATAATCGTCATAAAGAATTTATACATATATTATAAAAAATATTATTACTTCAATTCACAGATGCTTATGCCACATGTGTCTGCTTTTTTCTCAGTATACAGATAATAATACAGACAATGAGGAATCATTTGGTTCTTGAAGGATGTTCCTGCACACTTATTCTTGAGAAAAAGTAAAAACTTAAACCCATCCTTTATTTTCAGGAAATTACCATTTTCTTTTCAAACTCATGTAAAGTGCTAGTCTTCACTATTGCTGATGACTCAATCCATAAACCAATCAACCTGTTAGAAAAAATAAAAGGTCTTTAACTGGAGCAGAGCATGTCTTTTCATTTGAATCTTAATCTTGTGTCCTCTTATCCTGTTGTCTTCAGAATATAGCACAAGGTTTTCTTATAGGAATGTTTCTGTCCAGATTGACAAGTACCACAATATACATGTAAGATAAAAATAATTCTTAGTTTTCCTTAGATTTTGCCAGCTGGAATTCTTTTATGCTTAGTATATAAAATTTAGTATAACAGGTTAAGAAGAAAGAACTCTGAATAATGAAACTTTAAGTACCATTTCTTACTTACAATCTTGTTTTTGTACAAACAGTGTTAGAAGTAGAACGTTTTTTTGTTTAGGTTCAAAAGTTCATGCAACTTTTACATCTGACAAAATCCAAAATATTGTTAGGAAATATCAAGTGATTTTACAGAAACTTGCATCTATATTAACAAAGGAGGAAGATACGTCTGATGTTCAAGTGTTTAACAGTATATGTACACTGTTACTATAAATTGCAGCCCAGTATTTTGCTAGCTTATGTGAAAATGTTTTACCAATTCATGGTTAGTTACACAATACATAATCTTAATTTTGAGGAAAACTTCATAAACCTTAAAGCAAACTTGGAATTTTGTAGGAGGGTAAAATGGAACATTTAACTCAATTTTATGTATGCCAGCTTCTTGAAAACTTCCTTAGCTGTTAAACTATTTAGATAAAGTTCTTTTCCAGCATAAAAGAAAAGAACAGCTTGAAGTTGTAAAGACAATTGTATCTTTTGCTGATTTTGAGAAGCAGTACAAGATGGTTGATATATTATTAAAGAAACTATTTGAGGTATGCCATTTTAAAATGTTTCTACTTTTATTGAATAAACTTGCATCAAGTCTTGTTTAAGAGTGAGAATTGTTAAACTTGGAAATAGAGAATAATCAAATGTGACTTCAGGCTAACTTGTCATCTTCCATACAACTCCCTGATTCATTAAATATTTCCTGAAGATTAGTGGTGAGAGATTGAAAAGACTTTTTAAAGGAGGCTTGAATTAATTTTCACACGGGCTATAGATTTATAAATGTTAATCTAGATCAACTAAACACTTTCATTTATTAAGCAAGAAGTAAAACAAAACTGGTTGATTCATCATGGTTATTGTAATAAATAGATTTAACATGATTTTAAATACAAAGTACTTTTTATGCCCCAAAAAATGTTTTAAACTACATAGGTTACTTGCTTATAAATCTAAAAACTTATTTAATCTAAAAGAGTACTGTTGCCCTTCAGTTTTTCCTAAAAAACTGAGGTTTCTTTTTAAACATAAAATGTACTAAGAAAATTGAAATGCAAACTTATGGTAGTTCTGTACCTGCTTTCAGACAAGTTTTACAGGATTGCTTGTGTAGGTTTTTGAAGCTTATTTTAGTAAGTAAACAAAATATATTTCTATGTTTAATTGGTTATGTTTTGTTGTGTGGTAAACTAACTATGTCTTACTTTAATAAAACTATTTGTACTGATGTCTGATTATTTGCCTTTGTGAAAAATCAAGATTAAGCTGTTTGCTAATATGAAAAAAAATTCTTATATGTACACAACCTAATGTATTTGAGATCCATTTACTTAAAACATATAGAAGAGATTATGGAGTTAAGATAGTGGGTAAACAATTCATGAATTTTTTGAACTTTTAAAACAAACATTGATGTAGATGTATCATTTGTATATTTTTTATATATTTGATGTTATAGTTCAGATTTGGCAGTATTACTAACATATATACATGAACTGTAATATACAATGTAAGGAAAATGTATTTCTATTTGAAGATTCATGACATATACATTTTTAGCTGTTAGTCTTGTAGTTTCTATGATAAATGCCCTACAAGTTTAAAATTAATCAGGTTTTATGAATAACATGGATCTTACTTACACACTTCATTTATGCAGGTTTTAACAAAGGCCAAAATAAACTTGGAAAGCTCCGGCTACATTCCTGGAGGTGAATTCCCAGAAGTGGAAATTATTAGAGAAGGTGAGCTAATATATCTTTTATTTTATATAAGTTGCAAAAAGTGCTTATCTGGTTTTAAAGAATTCAAGTACAAAACAACAAGGTATAAACATTTAACCAGAAAGTCTTGTCTTTGATATTTACAGGTGCATAATAAAGATTTTGAGTGTAGTTTTGGTACACGTAAGAATGAGAGACAAATATAGTGTACAAAATAACATGTATTAGGTACTTGCACTATCTAAAACAATATAGTCTTTGTGGATTAAAAATGGAAGCATATTTTTTCAAATATATTGAATTGTTATTTGTTTTGTGATATTTGTTATATCTTTATTTGCATTTATATCATCTGATTAGATTTAGTACTTATTCATCCATAAGTTTTGACTTGTATGAGCTTTATCTAAAATAACCTTATCCAGAGTATGTTCCAGAAAGAAATTATTCTACCTCTTGGATCACCAAAATATTAATATAGAGAGAAATATGTGGTACAGTACTATTCCTGTTTTCAAATTCTTTGTAATATAGTATATAGACAACATTGATAATAGGAAAAGATGTTGAAAAGTTCCTTTTGCAAGAATTAACTTGTTATTGAAGTTTCACAGCTTTCCTTAATTCTTTTAGAACAAGTATGTGTATGTGTATGAATACATACAGTCCTAAATTTTTAATGATTAACTTTTTAAATAATTAAAAATAATAATATACATGTGCTTAAGCAGTGATAAAGTAAGTGCAAAAGTAAGTTCTCAAGATAAGATTTAATTATGAACTTTTTGCTTGACTTGTAGTGTAGTCCATTTGGATAGATCAACTCTGATGCACGAAAGCTGTATGTTTTTAAAAAAGTAGTAAATTGTAAGTATTCATTTACACATTTTTCAGCTTTGTCTCAGTTGCTAGAAAATACAGCCTTGTTTGGTGAAATTCTTCTGAGGCTGCCTGATATAACTCACAGCATCCTAAAGAAGCATAAGGATTGGTTGGTTCTTGCACAGTGGACTCTAGGATTTGCTAACTCCACAGGACTCTATGATACCAAAACAAGTGAACTGACCTACCTGGTGAGTAATACTAGTCACAAAGAAGTTTTTGTTTTCTCATAGTTTTATCAATAAATAAGGTTTTTCATTGATAGGTGGAAAAGTGTAATGCATATATCTACATATATATATATATATATAAAAGAGGAAGTTTGTTTATTTTGTTCGCTATAGGAAACCAAATGTTGCTTATCTGTTATTGGCTGGTAATTCCTGTTTCACCCTCTACTTGAGCTTTTTCAATGAACCCCAAATTTCTGTAAGAAAGCTAACTACAAGGGGTAATGATAACATCATTTACACTATAATTATGATTATTTTAATTACTACTAGTTATTGATAATACTTATAAAAGTGACTTCTCTGTTAGAAATGATGTCACCTCAGTGAAATTGGTTAAAACCATTTTTTGGGTTTTGAGTTACCATGTAATACAGATGTTTCCAGAACTTGTGACTCTGTCATTACACAGATATTGTTATAAGTGGAAACACTGTATAGTATTGTAAAGTCCTGATCACCTATTGAGAAGATATGTAAGATATCATTTCGATGAATAATCCAAGCCATCCCTATATAGGCAGTGCTAAAGCCTGCCTGATATATATATATATAT
>NW_013668311.1:20741-33032 GCF_000517525.1 Limulus polyphemus
TATATATATATATATATGTCAAACATTTGAAAAGTAAAGGAAATGATAGAGCAGAATAAAAAGTTTTAAAAATTTCTTAAGTTTGTAGATATTACACATTAAATCTATTCAATTTCAGAGCTAGCACAGAAATCAAGAAGGGCCTAAATAGACCTTATTTATCTCTTAAGCAACACAAACATGTTTCAAAAATAGTTTAGATTGTAGCTTTTCCATGACATTTGTAATTAAAATGTAATGCATTTGTTGTTTCTTAAAAAGGATGTAGTACATTAACCTATGTTTAATCTTTTAGTGCATTAGCCCAAACTTGGCAAGATTTTGGGTTATTGACATGTACATAGTGTACAGGATGGTACCATGTATTTGCTAGCCTCTTAGTTAATATATAAAATTTTCTGTTTTCTTTAGATTTGGTTAACATAGAAATTCGATCAAGTAAACAACTTATGTTTTTTTACACTAGCTGTGCATGGGACAGGATCACTCGTACTGGTAATTAAATGTGTTTTCTTGCAGTAAGGCTAGCTGTAACTTCACTAATAATGTTCTGAAATAGCTAGTCATCTTTAAGAATTGGGTAATGGCCCGGGTCTTCCCCACCCCTGTGCTGAAGTAAGAGTGGTCTTAGGTCATATGAGGTGTGAGTCATGAGTATCCATGCTTTGTGCATATAGTCTATTTTCACATGTAAAGGCTACACTCTCCTTGCCCTGTTATTATTCAAATTTATACAGATTGCAAATCCAACTTTTAGATTTTGAGTTTGAGATATTCTTTGATATTTGTTTTTCAACTTAAAGGTTTTCTTTTACTTTTAATTGTTAGTTAGCTTTCCTTTTATATACGTTCAAGGGTCTCACACTGAACTTGTGAGAGAGAACTCACACTCTCTCTCTCTCCCCAGTTCCACACACACACTGTAATCACTTGTTTGTGTTTTGTTGTTCACTCTGTTTATATTTGAATATAGATTGTGTGCAGCCTCTTTCTTTGTGATGAACTCCGTCAGAATAAAATATATACATGCTTCTGTTGATTATGTGGTTTGAGAATCTTTCTTTTTCTTCACCAGAATTGAAAACACAGAAAACATCATCGACATATCTCAACATTCATTTTACATTTCAAAACAAAGAATAGATTAAGTCATCAAAGCTAATTTATGCCACCTACAAACTTGTTCTCACCATCATGAGTATGCAGAGTTCTTTGGAACACAACTGTCTTTTTGAATGTAAAACTTACATAACGATGGCTCAATACTATGGAATGAAATGCTGTAATTATTAAAATAAGAACTTGCCTACTGTAAAAGTTGATGTTATTGTGTATTGAACAACTTATGTTTGGTTATTTTACTTTAATGTAATTAATAGTTCTGAAGTTCAGCATCCATTAGAAATAATACAAATTATTTTGTGGTAAAATCAGTATCTGGATATTTGATTTAAAGAAAATTATGTGTTGTTTTAATAAGTTGAGGAAAATAATACTTCTCTTCTATGATATTAAAATATATTTTCACATTTACAGTTTCCTTGATATTTTTCTTTACAGGTCATATGTATGGGCCAGATTCAAATGAAAGAAAGGTTTCCTTTGCCCGTATTGACAGAATACTTGACTCATTACAAACTGAACTTGAAAAACGAAATATGAAAGATGAGGTTTGTTTGTGTACTTTATAGTTGTTTAATGTGAAATTAAGTAGATCAATAACAGACAAATTTCAACTGCCAGATTGCACATCCCATGATTTTTTCAGATGTGCTCTTTGTTTGACTAGTTGTGTCATTCCTGTTCACCACCTGAAATTGCTTCTTGGTCACTGTATCATCATTTTGCCTATTGATGATAGACACTGGTCATCTGTAAACATGACTGTGTAATGATGGCAGGATAAAAGCAGTTGATGTTTGAAATATCATATTGTACATTTACTGTATACTATTCCTTTATATGTATTAATTAGATTTGTTCTACTTGAATTGTGTCAGACAGATTGTTGACAAGTAAAGGATGTGAGAGATGTTTAAGAAACGGTAGAAGGGAGATATATTGCATAGAAATAATAATGAATTATAGTCTTCAAATATTAAATCTCAAAAAATGAGAGATTGAACGAATGTTTATATTGCTTAATTGTTTTAAAAGGCATTACTTTTATTAATTGGGCAGGACATTGTTAAATATACACAACTGTTTCTGTTTAAGCTTAATGTGATAGTTATGATTTAGATAGTTTATATAGCGTGAGTGTTGAATTTAGTTCTTTTTAGAAGTAATAGTTTATTGCAGGTTTGTTTACGTAAATGTTTCCGAATCACATGCTGTGTAGTTTATTAGTTATGAATTGATGATTGCTATATTATTGCATCATATTACTAGAACCTTATAAATTTTTCTCGTTGTTTTAATTGAATATTATTGCATCATAATATCTCATAATGTCTGGAATGTTGTAGGCCTCTGTTGAGCTATAAATACGTGTCTAAAATGTAGTTCGAGTTTAGTGAGATAGATAGTTAGATCTAGACTGTGTGACTGCGAGTTTTAGCCATAAAGAGTGTATAGTGGCAGTTTTTAAAGTGAAATTATGACAGATTGTATGGTAATAATAGACTAGAGAAGAATTAGTTTTGTCAAATTGTGTTTTAAAGTAACTGAACCAGCCTGTGTTGGCTTTGATGAAAAAGAGACAATTATTTAAAGCTCTGGATACAACTATGTTAATCAGAAGTATAGCAAACACTTGTATATACGTTTGACTTGTTTTGATATATTATCTTAAAACAAATGGACTGTGTGCTGTTTGTTTATTGTTGACATTTATCACCAACAAGTCATGGATACCTACTATAAATAATCCTGCCCAGTGGTGAACCAGATTGAGAGGGGCGAGTGACTTGTGCTCAATGATGGTGATCTACAAGAGTTTGTTAAACAGCAACAAGACCTAGAGAGAGAAGAGCATCAACAGAGAAAGAAGAAAGAAAAAAAAGAAGAGACTGGAAATAGAGCAAATACGAACACAAGCTGAGATCGCAAAGCTCACCCAAAAGAAAGACAGAGGACTCAAAATTGATAATGGGGTCAGGGCCAGCTTACCCAAGCTGCCCAAAGAACAGGAAGATGACATGAATGCTTTCCTGGTGAGATATGAAAGATTCACCCAAAGTCAGAACTGGGACAAAGGCAATTGGGCAGTTCATCTCAGTCCTCTTCTCACTGGAAAAGGCCTACAAGTGTATGCAGGCATGATGTCAGAAGATGCCATGGACTACGACAAATTAAAAGTGGCCTTGTTGAAATTCTATGAGCATACCAAGGAAGGTTTTTGCCGGAAGTTCAGAGAAATCATACTTGACACTGAAGAAACTGTATTTCAGTTTATGGCACTTCTACGGCGATACTTCACAAGGTGGACTGACATGGCCAAGTGTGAAGATAAGTTTTGAAGGACTGGCAGATTTATTAATACTTGAACAGTTCATGATCCTGTACTCTACTGATATGCCAATGTTCCTAAAGAAAGAGAGTACAGAAAGATGTGGATGAGATGATCAAGCTGGCAGAAAGTACATGGAAGCCCATGAAGGGAGTATAACTGGCAAATCCAAAAATAACCAGTTAAAGTCAAAACCAAAGGTGACAGTAGGTTAATAGAGAAATGGAAGAAGAGATGCTATGCTTGATATAAAATGGGGCACATTGCAATGAGTGGAAATCTGTCACCAACAAGCAACAGCAGAAATTTCAACATAAAGCAGGTGGAGCTACCTGCAAAGATGGTGCTGGCGAGAAACAAGAAAAGAGTGACTGTCACCATGGATGCTGCTGCCAGAAGAAACAGAACAGAGACAACTCATTAGATTCACTACAAAGAGTAAGCTCTATCACTATGATTAACTGTCTTACAGTGGGCTTGGTCCCAGGGACTGACCTCATAACCGTTTTGTAATTGTTTTCAAACTACAACTTTTAATACAGGAAACGTATCTTCACAAAATTATGCATATTATCAGAAAACATTACAAGGCCTTAGTACACAAAATATCAGATTTGCAAAACATACATACCTCCACTGACACTGGTTGCTATTTCTTGATCTTCATTTTTTGCCATCTAACATTGTGTTCACTTGCTCCAGTCTTTATATACCCCACTAGACTGCCTTCGGCAATATCTGATTTGCAAAACTTTATGCTGGCCCTCACATGCCCTCTATGCAGGTACTGTATATAAGCACTGAATGCAGACAAAAAAAAACTTTTTACTCTACAAAGCACAAGCATTCAGGCTAAAGTTTTGTGAAATACATTTTCTTAGTTTTCACTTTCTAATAATCGGGAATTCTCTGTTTTCTTATCCAGAAATATATTTTATTGAATTTGTTTTTTGTTTTTTTCCTACAAATATATGTAAAAATATTGTATATGAATTCCCGTGTAATGGTTTCAAGCATGGAAGCTACTCAGCCTTTGTCTATTCCAGTGGTATCTCTCCGGGCGGTGCTGCTTTAAATTTTCTTTCTAAACAGAATATTCTGGGGAGAATTTAGATTCCCTGTTTCCTGCTCCTCCTTTCACTAGAGCTTCCTCTCTTGAGAAATCATCTGATCAGCCACCTTCTGCCCCTTTTTTTGCCATTTGCCATGTGTTTAATAAGTTTTGGAGATGCAACCAGTTGCTTTTGAGTCTACCCCTGCTTTGTTGTCTGATTGTTCTCAAGAGGATTACTTAGTTTCCTCCTTCACCTGATATTGCTGTGCATACAGGGAGGTTTGCAACACAATTACATGAGGGTGTCACTATGCCTTCCCCCCTCATTTATCTGAACATGCCTTGGTGTATCATCGTCAGGATGATACATATTTGGACACTCAAATGTTGGATCCATTGTTGGACCTATGGGGTGCCAGGTATGAATCTGTTATCTCTCTTAACAGGTCACAATTTTTGTGGATTTGTTCAACTCTTACTATTGTTTTAAGATACTTCTCTTCCCTTCAACTTTTGTCTGAAACATATCACCAATCGCCATCTACAATTTGATGATGAACTGGGCCCTTTACTGGTCACTACTATTACACGATTGTCCTCTTCAGGACTTGCCTTGATGTCATGGTTGGTCTGTTGCTGGGACTTGTTGAGTCTTGATGCATTTTTGGAAGGTATTCACTTACTTTCTTCTGCCCTCTGAGATTTACGGGAAGCGCCTTTTCTTTGGCCTTATTTAATTGCTGGAATTCCAGAATCTTTAGAAGCCATAGTTGATACAGCACGTTTGCAGTCTTCTTTATCGTCTTTGGCTGTTCGACTCTATTCTACTTCCACTGGTACTTCCACAGGTTCATCCCTTTGTGTCTCAAGAACTCCTCCTTCCACTCCTCATTCCATTGGTTCTCTTAATCGCTTCCATCCTTATTGGGAGATTTTCCCACTGTGGCTGTGTTGACTACCTCTATTAGATTTTAACAGTGTGGTGAGTAACGTGTTATCTGACTTACAGTTATGGTTATTTTCTCTTCTAGGGTCCCTTTTGATTTCTTTTGGATCCCACTCAATGGTGAGTGTTGCCTATTCGGGTATGCTTGTATTTAAGTTCTACGCTAGCAACCTTTATATCAGTTCCTGGTTGCAGTGGGCTCTGTCGAGATGAGGTGTTCCATCAGACCATCTGGATGCAATTCTGGATGGTGATATCATATTGCAATATTTCTAATGGACTGCTACTCATGGACTATCATGAGTAAAGCTAAAGGGGATTTTACCAGTCCCTGCTGACCTTAGAGCTTAGAGTCGAGAATAGTTTGCTTATAAAAATTAGGGAACATGGTTCACCTGTTGCACTGTTTCCGGAGACCTGTTCCTCAGGACTCTCCAACACTTATGTACCCCCTTACTTCTAATAGTGGAGCTCGGGAGTCCTTTCCACACCCAGTTCCCAGTTGCTGGGGTGGTGGACAGAGGATTTACATTCGGAATGTTGAGTTTTCTCTACTCTTGGAGAAGAGGGTGAAGTTGGGGACCCTCGTACCTGGGTGCCTGTAAGTTTTTTTCCCCAGATGTTGGTAGGAGCAGGACCAACCTACGTGAGAGTCTACTCTTAAAACCAGTCCAGATTTGATGCTTAGCTATATAGTGGGGGGGTGCTTGGACCCTCTTATAAACACTGTCAGGTCTTATGTTCATGCAGAGGGTCCACTACCTCCTTGTAAATCCAAACACGATGCTATCCCATCTTTGGTCCTTGGTGGGACAATGTTCCTTAATTCTCTCCTTAATTCCATGGGTAAGCGGAATTCTCCTTGCCCACTTGGTAGGGGAGTAAAGACAACTGTTTGTAAATCTAGACTGGATGAGTTCTGGACTTTGGTGGAGTATGGCATATGATCCCGTTAATCCAGACCTGGGATGTTGCCTTTTGGGCTTCTTCAGCTTGATCAGAAGGATCGTCCACTTTAGTGTTGCTTTCTTTCATAACTCCAGTGGTTTGAAATGCATTATTCTCTGGTTACTTGTAGGTATGCTATCACAAAGATATATATATCTGCGGTCCAACTGCCCTGGCTACCAGTGTGGGAGCTGGACCATCAGACTTGTATTATATTCTACCCTTTTCAATTTTCTGTAGTTCTGGGTGAAGAGAATACTTGTTCTGGATGTAGTGTGGTGTTACCCACTTTCATACCACTTCTCATGGTACATATTTGTTCTCTGCAGATGCTTTCTGTATGAACTCTGTCCTCACCAGCCCCTCTTCATTCTCAATGTGGGATTCTAGCTATTAGTGTCAGCAGAGGTATGTATGTTTTGGTGTTATCATTTTTCTAAACTGAAAATGCATTTCCAAACATACTTATCTCCACTGACACTCTCCCTCCCTTCCTCCTCACTAAGTGCCAGTGTTAGTGACCGGAATGTGGTAAGTCTCAAAAAGTGATTTTATTGTCTGCATACAGTGCTTATATACAGTACCTGCATAGAGGGTGTGTGAGGGCCGGCATAAAGTTTATCAAATGAGATATTGCCAAGGGCAGTCGAGTGGGGTATATAAAGACTTGAGCAAGTGAACACAATGTTAGATGGCAAAGTTGAAGATCAAGAAATAGCTATTAGTGTCAGTGGAGGTAAGTATGTTTGGAAATACATTTTCAGTTTAGGAAAATTATAACTTTTTAATTAAGTGCTATTAGTGTCAGTGGAGGTAAGTATGTTTGGAAATACATTTTCAGTTTAGGAAAATTATAACTTTTTAATTAAGTGCTATTAGTGTCAGTGGATGTAAGTATGTTTGGAAATACATTTTCAGTTTAGGAAAATGATAACTTTTTAATTAAGTGCTATTAGTGTCAGTGGAGGTAAGTATGTTTGGAAATACATTTTCAGTTTAGGAAAATGATAACTTTTTAATTAAGTGCTATTAGTGTCAGTGGAGGTAAGTATGTTTGGAAATACATTTTCAGTTTAGGAAAATGATAACTTTTTAATTAAGTTTTAAGATTTTTTTTAAGTAATGATTTCTTCCTGAATTTTTTTCTATTTGAATGTTGACTATAGTAATTTTGATTTTTTTATGCATCAGAAAATTGTCAAATTTCATATACAAAATCTTTATAACCTCCTAATAACCTTCAGTTAATTATCAAACTTATTTTTTAGAAAAAACTTTATATTTGAGCTCTTATTTTCACTTTTGTATCTGTGTATGGGTTTGGTTGATTTGACCGACCTCGTAACCAACATAAAAAAATTAGGAAATAAAAATAAATTATGCTTTTTTATTCTAGAATGATTATAAGAAGAAACCACAATTGTTTTTTTTTCATTGATCTTTCAGCCATGTTTAACATTACAGAAGTTGCAATGATGTGGCATATGCAGTCATGTTACCGTATCCAATAGTATAAAACTGGCCTTTACAAAGTGACATGTCTTCAGTTTGTTCCAGTGAACTAGTACTTGCCAAATACAGTCACATTTTGGTTATAATACATTACATATTCATATATATATTATTGCTATTTACAAATAACTTCTTAGATATCAGTTATTTTTCTTAAAGCATAGAATAGTAAATAAAGAAATATAGAAAACAATGAATTTTTCAAGTTGCAAACTTTGTACTCGTTTGCCCACTTGCCGCAATTCACAGAAACGTTTGGGACAGTGCCAGGAAAAAGATGAGCACAAGACAAAAGGATTTACAGATTTGAGGACTTGAAGGGAGTGTTGTACAGAATATATCAATGCAGTTCCATTGGGGAAGTTAAACAGATCATGGTACCAATAGAATACCAGACTTAAGTGATGAAGTTGGCTCATAAGTCAATTGTGGGAGGACACTTAGAAGCAAGGAAGATAGCAGACAGAATCACCAGTAACTTCCATTGGCCAGTGGTCATTAGTGATGTGACTATATTCTGCAGATCATGTGACATCTGCCAAAGGACAGTATTTAGAGGAAAGGTAGCCAAGGTGACACTTGGTGAGATGCTTTTCATAGAAGAGCCATTCAGTAGAGTAGCTATGGACTTAATTGGACCACTAGCACCTGTATCTGACAAGGACAACTGATATGTGCTGACTGTAGTCAACAATGCAACATGTTACCCAGAAGCCACAGCATTCCCAAAGATAGAGATGTAGAGAGTAGTATAAGCCTTTCTGTAAGTGTTCTGCAGGGTAAGCTTTCCTAAAGAATTCTTGAGTGACAGAGGGACCTAGTTTACCTCAGAACTGATGCAAGAGGCATGTAGGCTCATCATCACTAGGCAGCTTGTTACAACCCCATAAAACCCCATATATAATGGACTTTGTGAGAGAGTCAATAGTGTTTTAAAGAGCATGCTGAAGAAAATGTGTCAGAAGAGACCACATGACTGGGACAGGTACCTGCAGGCAGTATTTTGTGCTTACCAAAAAGTCCCACAAGCATGTACAGGGTTTTCACACTTCAAGTTACTATATGAAAGGACAGTACAAGGTACAATGCAGATATTGAAAGAACTGTGGGCAGGAGAAGAAATGTCAGAAGTGAGGAAGACATACCAGTACATGCTAGACCTCAGAAACTGATTGGAGGTGACCTGTCAATTCACTTGAGAATGTTTGTTTGCAGCTCAAGGCAATCAGAAGCACTTCTATGACAAGAAGGCAAAGAACTGACATTTTAATGTTAGAAAGAAGGTCTTGGTTCTGCTACCCACAGAGAACAACAAACTCAGCCTGCAGTGGAAAGGACCTTTTTAAGTGCAGGAAGTGCTCAACAGAAGGGGCTATAAGACGAAGGTGGATGGGATGACCAAGATCTACCATGCCATTCTTTTGAAGAGCTACTTTGAGAGGGGAGAAGACCTAATGGGTGCAGCTATTGAGGCACAAATGGACATAGTAAGTGTGATGGTCATAGATGCAGTATCAGAATATGGTGACCTAAGATTGCTGGGTGGAAATGAGACATACAAAGATGTCAGCATCAGTGAAGAACTGACTGGCAAGCAAAAGAATGAGTTACAAGGTCAACTGTGCCAGTATGCTTATGTCTTCACAGTAGATCAGTCAAGATAGACCTTATACAACACAAGATCGAGACCACAACCAGAGATCCAGTTAACGTGAAGCCCTACTAGATAACCTATGCAATGAGAGACCTGATCAAGCAAGAATTCAAGGTAATGCTAGAAGCCAGAATCATCGAGCCTTCAAATTCAGCCTACTATCCACCAGTGGTAATCGTGAATAAGAGTCTGAAGAGGGACAGCTCAAAATGCTTTTGCACAGATTTTCGGAAACTGAACCTTGTGACAAAATTTGACTCTGAATCTATGGGAAATATGGAGGCTATCATGGCAAAACTAGATGGGGCTAAGTTCTTTACCAAGACTGACCTCAATAAAGTTTATTAGCAGATCCCAATAGAGACAGAATCTAGAGAAGACAGCCTTTGTGAAACCAGACAGATGCTACCAGTTTAAGAGGATGCTGTTTGGGTTAGTCAACTCAGCAGTGACATTCAACCACATGATGAGGAAGAAGTTGCACAACACCAACAACAACATCGAGCAATATGTGGACAGCATTCTGACCCACACAGCCAGGTTGAAAGACCACCTGAAGAAACTCAGAGAGCTATTTGTGCAAGTGAGGGCAGCAGGTCTGACCAATCAAACCATCTAATACATTGTTTATTCTATGCTGGATTTTGTTGGACACAAGGTGGGCAACCAACATATAGCCATGGAAGAGAAGAAGCTAACCTGCATACCAGATGCACCTGCTCTGATGACCAACCAGGAAGTCAGATCCTTCCTAGAGTTAGCGGGATACTATAGGAAGTTCATCCCAGTCTATGCTTATAATGCTTGGAGATGGCTTGAATGGGTAATGAAGAAAAACTTTAATATAAGTTTAACATAACAGCAAATGTACAACTGTTATGCTAAACGTATATTGAAGTTTTTCTTTATTACCCATTCAAGCTGTCTCCAAGCATTATTAATGTGAATAATATAGTTTTAGTTTAGTCAGGTAGATAGTTAAAATCTAGACTGTGTGATTGTAAGTTTTAGACATAAAGAGTGTATAGTGGCAGTTTTTAAAGTGAAATTATCACAGATTGTATTGAAATAACAGAGTAGAGATGAATAATTTGTCTTGTCAATTGTGTTCTAAAGTAACTGAACCAGCCTGTGTGGACTTTGATGAAAAAGACACAATTATTTAAAGCTCTGGAATACAACTGTGTTAACCAACAGTGTAATGAACATTTGTATATACATTTGACTTATTTAATTTACTATTTCAAAACAAGTGGACTTTGTGCTGTTTGTTTATGGTTGAAATGTTTTGCCAACAAGCCACTGTTACTAACTGTAAATAATCTGGCCCATACATACATATAAAACCTGACAGACATGGATTAATGGATAGTATGTCAGATCGCAAAGTAAAAAGTTCAAGGTTTGAGCCTGCAGTATGCTGCTAAACACTTTTCACAATTTCAATTGTGGTTGTGTTGTAAAAGTGACAGTCAATTCTGCTGTTTGGTTAAGATTAGCCATGTAAGTGGTAAGCACTACTGACTGGTTTCTCTCCCTCTGACTAGTAGATAAATTTGGTGAACTAAGGCTTTATTCAAAGTAACAAAGGTTTCTTTGTTGATTTTTTTTTTTCCAGATACTCTTTAGAGTTTTTCAACAAGTTCATCTAATGCTAAAAATGTGTTAATAGTTTTATTTACTTTTGTTTTCTGAATTTATATTTTGATATTCATTGTTGAATTAACAAGTGATTTGGAAATATTTTATAAAGTATAAATATGTGAAATAATAATTTAAGATGTCAGACTACTATATAGCTAAACCATTGGAGCTGATTAATGTACTTTCATTGGTCGTATGACATTGTTATTGTAGACTGTGTAAAGTTGCACTTGTAAGGATCCTAAGTTCTTCAGTTAATATTACTATTAGGTCTAAAAAGTGCATAAGCAAACAAATAGTGTTTATACTTTGCATGACTAAGATATTGTTACGACAGCGGAGGTCACGTGACGCTAGTAACACGTCATAAACTTCTAGAAAAATCATGTCCCTTCATGAATCCACGAGCGTTAACTAGATTTTCGGTATTCTTGTATATAAGACCACCAAGAAGTGACACCAACAATGTAATTGAACTTCAGACAGGGATAGAGACTGACAACTGAGTCGAGTACGTGAGTCGTTTGTTGTGAATTATAGCGTTTGTTATAGCGTGACTGTGGAAATTAAGTGTATTGCAAAGTTGTACTGAGAAAGAATAAACCAGTTTTATTTAAGAAATGACTTGTATCGCCAAAGTTTCTTCAGAAAGTATTGTTACGGAAAATTAACTAACGATCAGAGACGTAACAATTTTCTCTATTCCTTAAGATTACTTAGAATGTTTAATATACCTGTTTTTATAATTTCTTTTATTACATTAATTTTATTACAGAGACCATTTTGCATTGTTAGCTTAGAACTTGAAGTCTGGACTAACCAAGATATTATTAGGTTTATAGCTGAAAATAGCAATCCTAGTGACGGTACTCAAGTGATGAAACAGTGCATTCTAATCTTTATAACTAGAAACGTAAGAACAGTATATCTATATAGCTATACTCATTATTGGGTTGATTTTACGTTTTGATACAAGTAAATAGCTTGCTATAATTGTAAGGTAATATTAATGTAATTATTAAATTTTCTGCAATTTATTATGCATAAGTATTTTTTTGTAACACACATATATATATATATAT
>NW_013668311.1:33148-50773 GCF_000517525.1 Limulus polyphemus
TAATGTTGTAACTATACAATCAAATAGTGTTTATTGTTTAATGAGCATAGAAGTTTTAATTACCCATATAGTATCATTGGTTTGCATTTAGGTTAACTTGGTTATTGTATCAGACCATGGAATGACTTCCACTGATCCTACTAAAGGCTTAAAAGTGATCAATATCAGTGACACCATTGACCTTCAGGACTTGAAATTCATGATTTATTCTGGAGCTTCAAGTATGATAATTCCAACAGAAGGACAGGAAGATAAGGTGAATAAGCTATTATTGTCTTACATGGGTATTTGATATTTGGAATATTTTCTATCTCTTTTTGAAATTTTTAATAACTAATCTTTATAGGGCTGTAAGTTTGTCTGGATTAAACCCGCCTTGATTATTCTACTGTAGAATATTTCGAGTTCTATACTGAGCTGAAAAATAACTCACTTTTGATACCAAAACATATAAACTGGACTGTAAGTTATGGTGATTGTTTTTCAAAACCCCTGAAGTTTTAGTCATATTTAAATATAATTTAATTTTGACAGTTTCTCAATTTACAGAATAACTGATGTTTTTATTGTAATTTCTATAGAAGCTGTTTTCTGAGTGTACTGTAGTTAAAAGGTATATTGACCACATTTTTACATAGAGGTTATTGAATATTATTAATATTAACTATATGAACATTAACATTCTGCTATACAGGATGTCCTAGGTACTCTGTTGAGTTGTTGAAAAACAATGAAATTTCTAAAATTAATACTATAATAGATATTGTTATTTGATGATGAGGAACCCACTTGATGACAGCTTGAATGGGGGAATGAAAGAGATTTTATTACAAGTAACAAATGCATGATGTTTTGACAAGCTTTTGTTATTATCAGGTACTTATGTACTTGACACTAATTATCATCACAGCACACAAAACCCTATTGCATTATCCCGTTGCACTATTTCTGGAATCAAGTATATACATAACTTTGGTTATTAGTTAATATGTAACATGTCATTTGCTTATTCCAGTATGCTTCTGATGCTTTATTGTATGTTCAGTCAGATGATACATGAAATAAAAGGAGATCAATGTAACTGAAATTTAATAACTTTTTGTACAATATATATATATATATATATAAACACATACATACACACAGGGAGAGAAAATGTGTATGTGACAAAGAAATTGAGCATTTGGGGACAAATTATCTTAAAAATATTTCTCTTTTTGGTGACATTTTGAGCAAATATTTATTTTCAAGCCAGAAACAAGACTTCTTACTTTCCTTCTCTCCCTAGTACATTTGCAGCCTGCATTGTTCTGTATCTTAAACTGTTCCTTGTACTGAAATAACGTTAAGAAAATATTTAGGAAACTGTTTGATTTATTAAATACTTCAATTATGACTGAAAATATTCTGTTACAATCAGGTAAAGTACTGGTTCCACCAATTGTATATTTGTTATGACATTTAAGATACTTTCTGTGAACATTACATGCTACTGATAATCTCACTTACTCAAACATTTCAATTTGACACAATGAGAGTATCTTACACTACACCAAAAATACAACAGATAAAACTGTGTATTCTCTCAGATGTAGTGCGAGTCGTTCTTACTGTTTTACTGACATGAAAATTTATTACCTGCTGAAAATTCCAGTGTCAAAATTGAAACATTTTTTTTTCCATTGTTAATGCAAATAACAGGTACATTGTATGTTCAAAAATACCTTAAAGGTCAGTAATCACAGTTAACTTCATACCACAAAGTCTTAACTCCCTAATCAAATTCTTCATTTCCATTCACATGTGGCTTAATAATTATGTTTATTCATTCATGTTATATAACACTTGTGTATGATGTTGTGTAACATTAATACATGTGTGAAACCACACACATGTATGTATATATATATATCCATTATACACAATCACAGACATTAATAGTTGCCTTTGGCTTCCACTGAAATTACATACTATCTGTTTCAAGCTACTATCTGAAGCAACTGTTTGTAGCTATTGTCTATTAAGTGCTGCCACCTGTGAGCTGTCAATCTAAAGCATCACAAAATAAATAATCACTGATCGAGCTCATCCCAACAAAGACTATTTAGCTACAATTTTTCTTAAGTCAGGATTAATTATTGGAGAATATATCAATATACACTCAAACAAAGTACAAGTCTACATTTTATTTTGAGGTGTACCAGTAACAATTATCCAGTAAAGATTATATGGTATTCTCCATGGAGCTCATGCTACTCTGCTAGATCAGGTGATGATCCTTGTAAAACTTTTCAATTTGCCTCACAAACATCACTCATAAAGCAAGAATTGCAAACCCCTATGTTTTTGAACTCGTATGTATATTATTCAGTTGTGCAAACTGTCAATGCATAATGTATTATATCTACTGTAAGCTGTATTAACCCTATGGTTACTGGTCTCCATTCTGCATTTGTCATGAGGTTTTACTGAGTTACGTTCAAAATTTAATTAAGTAACTGTACTATCAATGTATGTCAGTGAAATTAGTATTGTAACATATGTTATAATTCAATGTTTTATATTATTTATGGTTTAATTTCTTGATTTTAAAAGAAACTTTAAAAAAAAACTATTAATCTTCCGTTTTGTTGTCCAATGATGTACAAACATTTACAAGTCTTAGCTTTCAGTCTTTGTAACTTAAGTAATTCTTTTCATAGACTGGACCTTAATGTATAGGCAGAAACTAGGTTAATTACTCTATTTACACATCCTTCCTTCAAATTCCTTAGGGAAGTTCCAAGAAAGGAAAAATAAATCTCTTAGGAACTCTTGACAGAAGCCATACCCATTTTCTGCACATAGTCATACAATTTAGCACTCAATGCTGAGTATTTCTGTAGATGTTTATAACCATTAGAAAGAGCTCATTTTAAACTACAATTATCCATTGGTTATTTTCAAATTGTCTTGCAGAATTCCATACAAGTTCTTGAATTCGCTCTCAGTTTTGTTGCTGTTTATGTCCTTGCTAGCACTTAGCATTGTTTCTCACCTTGAAATTTGTTAGTTAGGTAGACAATTAAATTGTAATTAGGGTTTAGTTTTATATTTTAGCTAATTATTTATTTGTATTTTAAAATGACATATTAGAAAGGTTTAGTCATTTTTTAAAATCAACCCAAATTTTCCTTTGTTCATGAGGCTTAATGTAGTATATAAGTGCTGTTACATTCTACAGAAGCCTAAAGTGTCTCTACCGATAATACTGTAATATTGCCTGAGGACTCCCATTGATGTGTGTTGCAATGAAAAATAATGTTGAAGGACAGGAAAGGAAAATAAAACATTAAAAAATAAACTACATGTGAAAATGTAAAGACATGAAATTAAGAATATATCCAAAAGATTTTTTAAGATTATTCGACAAAAAATTAAAAGTTATGTACATTTTTTCTATTTCTTAATTTCAAACATTTCATTGCACTATACATTGATGATAATACTTGAAATATTCAGAGTCAGAGTGCAAATAACTACAATATAAAAATAATAAGTCTTTAGTTAAAATACTTAATTAAAATAATCTCATTCTTTGTGTACAAAATACTTGTAATCTTTAACAGAATCTTACCAATTGTTGTGAAGATACATTTAGAAAGCTTCTATTGTTGAACTGTGTATCATTCTTCATACAAGAATTAAGCCAAATGGGTACAAACTGTAACCATATGGTTAATTGTGCAGCTATCATCCAATATCCCATGGATATATCTTACAGTGAAATTCTGCTCAATAGCTCAGAAAGTAAGGGTTACAAAGCCATTTTGATCCAATTAATCTTGCAAACTGTTCTAACTGCAGTTGATTGAATGGTAATTGTACATTGTAGCACATACACTATAATTTACAGTGTTACCTGATAGCTCAGAAAGCAAAAGTTGCAACACCCTTTCAGCTGATTTTGGAACTCCTAACTATCATTTCCATTTGTATAAACTGTTAACACACTAGGCATTATTATGTTTACTAGCATCAGCCATTTTAGTTTTGTGGTAATTGATTGGAATCACATAATATATCACATACATTGTATTGTGAACATAATTTTATTGCTTGAAAAGTAAGAATTACCATTTCCTTTCAATAATCAGGTGCTCAGTCATTTTGACTGCTGTAAATTAATGGACTGACTAGTGTAATCACAAGATGGGGTCCAATCCAGCATCAACTAATGCAGACCTTAACCACTCCACATATTCATGTGGACACTGTGGGACATACACTATGGGTGGAAAACTGTACATCATATCACCAGGAAGCAAAACCTGTATATGTCTCTGCAGTTATGTGATACACCATCTTGACATAAGTCAATTTGGTCTGGATTACCAGTCTTAGCAAGTGTGCACCTGACAGTCTGTATCACTGTTTTCACTAACCATTAGACTAGGGATGATAAGGAGAAGTGTGCTTCTTCACCCTACTTAACAGTTTACACAACTCAAAGAACAGTTGGTTGTTAAAGCTAGCTCCCTGATCTATGTGGGTCTCTTCAGGTGCTCCAAACCAGGCTATCCAGTGCTTTGCCAGTGCAGCAGCTGTAGACTGTTAGATGTATCAATGAAAGGATAAGCCTTGCCTCATGAGTATATAGAGGTGACCTCTGTATGTTTCTGGTTTTGGACTAGTGATATCCAGGGCTTTTCTCTGTAGAAAACAACAAATTTTTTTCTTGGAGTTTACCCTGTTTTGGGTGACATTTTCTCTGGGTGGCAAACACCATACAATGTTTATACCAGCACTGAATGTCTTGATTGAAATTGTCCAAAAGAACTACTGTCATACATTAGTACAAGTTTGTGTATCACCATGGTGCCCCTTTTAGGCTTTATTTTAGGCAAAATCTGGAGAAGCTTGTGCCTCTGGTGACAACTAGCTATAAAACAGGCTAAGAACCACTGCTCATTGGTAGCAATGGTATAGAACATCTTTGTGCACTAGTAACTGAGTGTACAAGAGCCATAGGCTATGGTCATCCATGTCATGTTCCTCAATATCAGCTGGACAAGCTTTATTCTGCTGTATGGGAAGGAACACAAACAATAGATTTGGGTCCCTCAGAAGCATTAATTGTGGCATCAATCTGTTCTTGGAATCCCCTATGGCATGGCTTGTTGTTATAGCAGAAGTACTCTTTAATTCCCCCCACAGTGGCCAGAATCCAAACATTCAGTGAATTTATAGTGTCTCTCCATCTGGCAAGACAGTCCATCTGAATTTCCTTGTTATAGGCATGGGCAGTAATTAATGATTAAATCATACTCTTACAATGCTGTTATCCAGTGTGTTACCATCCTTCTGGGGTTTTGAAAGTTCATCAATCAGTTCACCATTTTAATGATGCATAGTCCACTCAAGCACAGTATTTTCTAACATACAAGTATTACCAGAAGTGTTTCAAGAAGACAACAGCCACAAGCGGTTCTTTACATGTCATAAGCGTGTGACTATTATATACAATTACATGTTCTACTCTTTCCTGCAACTGCAATAACACTGCTCCAATTCCATTATCACTCATGTTAGTGTCAAGTAGGAATTCACAATCCTCTTATAGATATGCTTGCTTGCATTCTCATTCAATCTGAAATGCATTTCTGCCTTAGTATAAGAGCCAATAATAATGAGACAATTTTAGCCACAAACCATCAAAATACAATGTAAAAATCAAGGAAACTGTGGACTTCTTGTTTGAACACAGTTTGAGGTCAATTTCACACCATTGCTATTTTAGGATGATCCATGGAAATTATTTCTCTACCTACAATATTACTGAGAAAATCCACTTCAGAGCATATAAGCACATTTCTTCCAGGTTTCAGATTCAAGGCTGCCTTCTTATCTACTGGAATACCATTTTCAGGTTCTCAGACACAGATTCAAATGTTCAACCAAATACCAAAATGTGATCAATGTAGATCAGGCACTTCTTCCATTGCAGCTTTTTCAGTGTAAGCCCCATTAACCTCTCAAAGATAGCAGCAGAGTTACACAGGCTGAATGCCATAACACGAAGCTTGCATAAGCCATCTCTCATGCTAAATGCAATTGTGGGTCTACTCTTATCATCCAGATTGACTTGCCAGTATCGAGTTGCCAGGGTCAAAGGCATCCATACATTCATCTTTTCATGGTAATGGAAAGGAATCAAGATGAGTCACCACATTCACCCATCTGAAACCAGTACAAAACCTGGGCATACCTTCCTACTTTCTCACAATCACTACTGGAGATAACCAAGCATTTTCTAAAGACATTATGAATTTGTCATTTAATGTACACTTTATTTCAGTAGTAGCAACTTCCACAGTGCTCCAGGAATGTCTGTGCTGCAGTTGTTTAATTGGATATGTGTCACATTTATCTGTGTGATGTGGGACTGTGCTTTGACTCGTTTAGCCATCATATCCCCTAAATACATCAACATATTCTGCCATTAACCCTCTAGGTCATAAGTCCTTCTAGTTCTTGAAAGTACCATTTTGCTAACTAGAAGCCTTTTTAATTTTAATAACATGAGAGTTCAAGTAAAGGGCAGTGAACACCTCAGCAGCTAATAGCAAACTGCATTAACGATATCCTGTAGTCGTGGCACTAATATTTTCACCTTTCTATCCACTCTATGGTGTATTCAAGTGAACTGAATTATTAGATTTAGTAGAGTTAGAGTTATTTGGTAGATTTGTTAAGTAATTGTATAGTTGTTCAAGATATTGATTATGGAGTATTACTAAAACTTACTTAACTGAGTTCATATTAAACAGAAAAATGAAACTGGACACAATTATAGAACAAAATGCACAATCTTTATTATATAATGTAAGATAAACACAGTGTATGTACTTGTAGTTTTTACACCAGATGATTCCTTTCAACTGGTTCTTCTATAATCAACCATTTAAATTGAAATCATATCTCAAACTGTCCAAGTGTCAGCTTCCTTAGTTTCCAAGAAACCTTGTATTTACATAGTGTGACCGGTAATACTCACATGACAGGTCATTCTCATTACAGCTGTTGAATATACAAGTCTGTTTAGTGTAGGTGTTATTATTTAGTTTATTTTGTGACTTAATATTTAATGATTGTGTAGTTTTTAAGACAGGAGTGTTTAAGATGGGTTGTTTTAAAAGTGTTAGTTGTGACAAATTTTGTTACGTAACTCTGTACAAGTCTTATGTTGTGTTTGCAATTACATTGTTGTCTAGGCTTTACTAATATTGTTGATGTCAAGTTACTCGATTCTTCAGTATTTTTCTTGTTACCATAACTGAGTATTGTTACATTAAAGTGCCGCTTGCATAGTTTATAGAAAGTTCGAGGTCTCAGTGAACAATGTATAAATATAGGCAACCAAGCAAGTAAAAGTTAAGAAGTAGAGTAAAAGTGAAGTAAAGTGCAGTTCAGTCAGAAAATTAGTTAGCGAAAGAAAACGTGAAGTTAGCCAGTGTGTGGGTGATTAGCTGTAATGGGCAATATTTTTAAACGAGCTTCACAGTTGAATAGAGTAAGAAGAATAATTTATCTTGTCAAAGGATGTTCTAAAGTAATTGAACCCATATGTGTGGACATTGACGAAAAGGAGACAGGTATTTAAAGTTCGAGATACAGCTGTGTTAACTCACAGGGTAACATAAGTGAATTATTTACTGATAAGAGTATAGAGAAATATTTCGTCTTGTCAATTGAATTCTAATGTAATTGAATCAGCCTGAGTAGAATTTCAACAAGAAAAGAGAATTATTTAGAGTTTTGAAGAAAACTGATTTCTTATAGTGTAAAGAAATTTTGTACATACGTTTGACTTGTTTTGAATATATTATTTTAAAATAATATCTATAGAAGTCATGAAATGAACTGAAGGTTTTTTATCATTTGTAATCAAAGATTACCTTTATTTACATGAATGACATAAAATAAATTATTTGAAACAATTGAATTACTAGCTGTTCCTTTTGTTATTGTTATTTGACAAATATAGTATAAAAAAATTACTTCAAAATGAGTAATTCATAAACGATAAATGAAAACTATCACCTTAGCTAAAGTAGTAGTAAGTGCCTAAAAAAATTTTAATACACAACAGTGTTTTTAGCCAAACATAAAATTATTTTGAAATGGAAATTGCTGTACAGTGGTTGAACTGAGTATATATGTTTTATGACTGTCAGAATGAACAAAAGTAAACAGTGTGTCTTTCAGTAATGTATCAATAAAAAAAGTTTTTAATGCTTAAAACTACCTCATTGTAATTCTTTCTCAGGTATATGAAGCCTTAATGAAAACAAAAATAGATGGACTTCATGTGTACAAAAAAGAAGACATTCCTGAAGAGTACCACATCAAACACAACCGTTTAACTACACCTATTATTCTGATAGCAGACTATGGATATTATATAGCAGGAGTAGGTGTCTTACATTAACTCTTATGCTATAGACAGATCAAAGTGTGCATGATATTACTTTTTAGAATTATATTCAAAATCTAATTAAACTACTTTATTATCATTATATACAAATAAACTTGGCATCAAAATGTAGTTAATAAATCTAATTTTAATAAATTATATAAGTTTTAAGTTCTTAACTTTATAAGGAAAGATTTTAAAAAATCCTCAATCTCCTCTAGTGTGAGAATTGTGACATTTTTTCTCTAGGTACGTCTTCGCTTGTCTCTAATTTATTTATCATCCATCTGAGAAGTATGAAATTCATTATAAATTACTCATTATAATACAGATATTACTCAGGCAAAGCATAATTTTTATACTCTTCAATCCTGTTTGTATATAGAACCATAAACTATAAAATCAGACCCACTTGCCATGCCCTTCTTTGATGTTTAATACTATACTATTTTTAACCAATAGAAAACCAATTTAATACTATACTATTTTTAACCAATAAAAAACCAGTTTAATACTATACTATTTTTAACCAATAGAAAACCAATTTAATACTATACTATTTTTAACCAATAGAAAACCAATTTAATACTATACTATTTTTAACCAATAGAAAACCAGAGTTTTACTCTGTAAAATGACATATTATATTCCATTGTTTTCTGTACAGTTTTGGCTATTTTGCCTCTAGTTCAAAACTTTATCCTCATGGGAATGACATCAGCAAGCTTAGCCGAATTTTGAAAGGCTTTTATTCCATAGAATTATTGTAGTTATAGGACATTATTTGCTTTGTGCAACTTATTTTTCTCTGCTTTTAGGTGCTTTATTTAATTCAATAAAATTATTTAGTGTTGTAGTACCATTAGTATAAAAATGTAGGCTTTAGTTTCCTCAACAGTCAACAGAAAAAAACAAGAAGACTTACTAGGTAAGTACTACATTTCTTGTTTTTCATGTGTATTCTTTATTTATTATTATAAAAGTTACTAAAATGTACAAATCAGAAACTTAGATAAGGTAAAATTAAGAATAAGAACAATAATTTTTTTATGGGGTATGCACTACATAACTCAATATGGTAATGTGAGCTATATATTTGTGGAGTGACTTACAACTTGTGTGGTGGGACTATTAGTTAGGCATGGTTCAAAGGGCAATAAAATGTAAGTAGAAACAGATGTATACTGTTATAAGCTTTAACTATTGAGGATAAACAACTGTAGCTTCCTATTACAATTTTTAGTCATCATAGAAAGAAAAAAAGGCAATTTAGATTTGTTTCTTTTTTCCGCAGTTACGAGGTCATTCAAAATTAACCATCCTTGTGTAAAGCTAGGGTAAACAAAATATAAAATTTTACTGAAAACAAGTGTTTGAAATGTACTTAGGAGGTTTTAGTGATTACGCAAAAGAAATTTGAGTTTTTTGAGATGAAAAGAAGTATTTTTAGTCTTAACATGAAAATGTTAAGCATAAGATGAATGAAATGTTAATTGAGGACAATATAATCTAAAAGTACAAAAATTATGAGGTATTTGGATGTGTCATATTTACAGTTTGCTTGAAGTCTGATGATAATTTTACTCTCAACTATGAAACTAGTGGTAGTGTTGAAACTCAAGATGCAAGTTAGACATAAATCTCAAAAATTGGGTAAGACATGATTAAAGTCAGGCATGGAAACATAACAGGTTTAGGTTGGAAAAGAATAAATGTTAAAACCTGAAAAAAAATTATTAAGTATATTATCACTGTGATATTCTTGGTTTCACAGACTTATTTTTCAATAATCATGTTGGAGCTGCAGAAAAGCTGGAGCTTTGCTTAATTGCTTGATAGATTGAGGGCTGGACCATCCAAACTTGAGGTTAGACAATTGATTACTTGTTCCAGAGTCCAGCTGTTCTAGACATTAACCAACCTAAAAAGCTTTTAAGAAGTAATTCAGATCCTTTTTTGTTATATCAGACATTAACCAACCTAAAAAGCTTTAAAGAAGTAATCCAGATCCTTTTTTGTTATACCAGACATTAACCAACCTAAAAAACTTTTAAGAAGTGGTCCAGATTCTCTTTTGTTATACCCTTAAATGTTAGGGTGATATATATTTAGCCTTTATCACAGTTACTTGTAGTTTTGGTGAAAACCACTTACTCGTGGATTCTTGGCTAAGAAGTCCTAATATCAGGGGATATTGTGGAATGGGCTTGTACAGGGACTCAGATGAGTGTTAGATCCCTGTATTGTTGTAAAACAGCAAGTCACTGAAGGTAACTTGTCCATTAGCTTTGTTTGAGTTTGAGCTTCTTTACAACCCTTTGCTGCCTTGAAAGTACACCACCTGGCATGGAGAAACTCAGTTCTGCCCCACAGATCACCATCTTCTTCAGTCTATGCCCAGTATCTCACCTGCTAGAAAAACATACTTTACTGGTGCAAATCATCAACCAAAGGCACCTCCAGTCTCTCTTGGCCAGTTACTTGTAGTCTTGACAACCCCGTTTGGTCTCAAACATCCCAGACTGGTTACCACCATGGTTAGCCTCAGTTGTTTCTGTTTCCTTTGCATTGGTGTTAAACCTTAGGGAGGTTATCTAATTGGATATTCTGGCTGGACCAGATTCTAGCAGTTCTCTTCCTGAATCTGTGACAACAGTGAGAAAGACATCATGGACTTTTACAGCATTAGAGTAAATCTAATGTCCAGGATAGAACTTCTCTTAGGCCCAATGGCTCTTCCTCCCAGTTTTCACTTGTTATTGCCTAAATCTTCCTCTTGATCATGGGTCCTTCAACTTGTGAAAAATAGAATTATCTCAATTATAAAGCTTAAACTTAATAACCCAAAAGAAAAGCAGACACTGCAGTAACAAATCCTGCAGTCACAGCTCCAGATTTTTTCCTCCCTACCTACTCTGTGGTATTCTCAGTTGAAGGTACAGAATAACTGTAAATCTGCCAGAAAACATTTGGTGGAACAAAACTTGAATTCTTTTAATTCTGATTGAATCTGAAGCAAGGAAAGAGACTGGACATAATATATCATTCACAAGTAAGATAAAAAGCTTAAAGGGCTGGTGTATTGTATGACCTATACTGGATATATCTATAAAAATAAAGGCCTGTGGGTGTATGTGTGGCCACCATAACTCCAAGATGAAAGAACCTGGGAACCTGAAATTTAGAAATAGAAATCACAAAAAAATTGAAGAGTAGAAATCACAGCTGTGTGCATCCTCACTTGCATGTCTGTGTATGTGTGACCACCATAGCTCAAAGGGGAAAGAACCTAGAAACCTGAAATTTTGAAATAGAAATCACAAAAAAATTGACAAATAGAAATCACAGTTATGTGCATGTGTGACCACCATAGCTCCAAGATGAAAGAACCTAGGAACCTGAAATTTAGAAATAGCAATCACAAACAAAATTGAAAAATAGAAATCACAGCTGTGTGAGTGCTCACTTGCATGTCTGTGTATGTGTGACCACCATAGCTCCAAGAGGAAAGAACCTAGAAACCTGAAATTTTGAAAGAGAAATCACAAAAAAATTGACAAATAGAAATCACAGTTGTGTGCATGTCTGTGCATGTGTGAACACCAGTTCCAAGATGAAAGAACTAGAAACCTGAAATTTTGAAATAGAAATCATAAAAAAATTGACAAATAGAAACCACAGTTGTGTGCATGTGTGACCACCATAGCTTCAATATGAAATAACCTAGAAACCTGAAATTTAGAAATAGAAATCACAGTTGTGTGCATGCTCACATGCATGTCTGTGTATGTGTGTGACCACCATAGCTCCAAGAGAAAAGAACCTGAAAACCTGAAATTTTGCTCCCATACTAATTGGACCCTGAGGGTTTGCACCTGGGTATTATTACTTACCTATGTGTGTGTGCAAATATTTTTATGCAAAAAACACATAGAAAAGAAATGTGACTGCCATATCTCCAAGATGAAAGAACCTAGAAATCTGAAATTTTGCACCCATACTAATTGTACTTTGAGGATGTGCACCAGGATAGTATTACTTATCTTATCCACGTGCATGCACATGCACATGTTTTTAATGAGGCAAGCAAGTGAAAAACCACATGGTAAAGAAGTGGTTCCTTATATTAAAAATTGTAGATATAAATTACAGACAGACACACATTGTGTGTGCATGCATGTGCATCTTTTTAATTAGGCAATCTAGCAAAAAACCACATAGAAAAGAAGTGACTCCTTATATAACAACTTTTAATATGTATAAAAGCCAGTGCATTTTGGTAACAATGCATTCCAACAATGGCTTTTGTATCATGTTGCTTAGCAATGAAATATAACATAATATTATTGTTAAGAGGCTATGTGCTGAAAGTATAAAATGAAATGTATAAACTACAAAATTTAAAAAATATTTGTTGTTTTCTAATTTAGAGGCTAGGCTCCACTAATTAAAAAGGTTTATTTTTTATTATTTAATTTTAAAATTGGAGGACAAGTCATAGGGAAGGTTACCTTTATAAACAGGCCACATCCTGTAAAGGAGTAACAAAAGTATATAGGTTATGCTTTTCTGCTGAAATGGGTTCAGAATACACACACTGACATAGTCATCTAGAATAAATCAACCTTATCATCCGAGCGAAACTAGAGTACTTGTATATATATATATATATATATATTATATCTCAGAGTAGCTTTGTCTCAACTATCTTATTATCAATCATCAAAATTCCTGTTACATACTGAGAAAATATGGCATTATATAGGAAGAAAAACAATGCATTTCTTCTCAGGACATTATATCCATATGATTGATGGTCACTGTATCATAAGCTAAAAACTATCATAATTCTAATGAAAATGATGTTATTATTATTCTCCCTTGAAGTTAGCTATCTTACAAATATCTGGTATTCCTTTAAAAAGATCACAGATGCTTTCATTACAGTATGTGCCAGGTTACAGCAGGAACTTAGTGGTTCCCTTAACTAACTTTTTATATTAAAAAACTATATATATGTTCAAAAAGGACAGAAATTTTGAAAACATTTATATATTTACTAAGGAGCAGGGGTCATATAACATAGCACATCACTTAATACTTTCTTATGAAAATATATTGAAAACAATGAATTACGAAAATAATATAACACTTAAATAATGATAAGTTTTATTTGGTGAGAATGATGGAGAAAAAAATAATTTCCACAAGGAAAAACTGTAACAGTTGTGAACATAATTAAGTACAAACTGCAATCCACTGTTTGAGAGGGAAGAGACAGCAGACTAAGCGTACTTGTCAGCACCATTAAACAAACCTTTTCATTGCTAAATTTTAAAGAAGTATTTTTTTATAGAAAATAAAAATCACATATTTTGCAGTAAATATATATCATGAACCACTATATATGTGGTTCATAATAGGGATTACAAGGAATTACACAAAACCCTAATAGAATATTTAGGCAAAAGCACCTTAAACAGTAAAGATTCAATCAGTTCAAACAACACTTTAAAACCTTTACTGTTGACTGCTTAGGCTGTACATGTATAAAAATGCACACAAAAAAACATGGCTGTTAAACTTGCAAGGAAAAGAAAATCCACTCGGCCCATTTATACTTCTTTTTCATATTGTTACGACAGCAGATGCTGGGAGCATGCGCGCTGGAGTGTCTCGAAGGATCATGAATTATCGAGCAACCCCGCGGGTGTTTGCTAGACGCCCTCTTTTTTAGTATATAAGCCTGGCGAGAAAAACCAGAGGAATTAAAGATATAGATAATTGAGTCAAGCAAACAGTAGGCACCATAAATAAAGTGTATGAATCACTGTGATTTATAGCGTGTGTTATAAAGGTAGTTAAGTTTAACGTACTGATTGGAAATTCTGTGTATTACAAAGCATGTATTGAGAAAGAATAAACTAGTTTTAATCAAGAAAGGACTTGTATCACTGAAGTTCCTCGGAAAGATATTTTTTCGGAAATTATCAAACAAGCAGATACACAACAAATTGGTGTCAGAGAGTGGGTGACGGAAAAGAAATAAAAAAAAAGTTGGAGACGAGAAGTGGCAAATCAGTCCAAAGTCTACAAGATTACATTTAGGACTAGAGACCGTGCTAAAGGGGAGAGCCTGCAAAAGCTGGCACAGGACTTGGAAAGTATGGCACACAAGGCCTACCCAACTGCGCCACCCGACATCCTCAAGTTGTTGCTTAGGGATCAGTTTGTAGATGCCTTGGACAGTCCAAAACTGAAGATACAAGTGAACCAAGCATACCCCTCTACTATGCAGGATGCAATGGCCAGAGCTCTTGAATTTGAATCCTACGTTAAGTCAAGCACAAAGATACCAAGGTTGATACAGTCATCAGGATTCAAGGCCAGAAAAGGTCAGCTTTCAGATAAGTTTGAGGGACTTTGCTGGCACTGTAACATACCTGGGCACAAGAGAGCTCAATGCTGGCAACTTCAACACAGGGAGATGCCACGGCAGGAAAGGCTGCTACCCAGAAAGGTTGTTGGAACTGTGGAGAGCAAGGACATATGAGGAGCCAGTGTAAGAAAAATACTACCAATATGTCAGTTTCGGGAAACCAGTAGTGGTTGGTGTTGAGGGATAACCACCAACCCCCATTGTGAAAGTCCCAACAGCTAAGTGTAAAATGGCAAGCACACATAGTGTCTACATGACAGGGAAGCTGGATGGCAAAAAGTGCAACTTCGTCATAGATTCTGCATCTCAGCAAACCCTTGTGAGCACCAAGGTGCTGGATCACAAAGGAGTGCCAGAAGCTGTACAGAAGCTCTGTGGTGTGAAAGGACATTATGCAAGGTTGTGGGGACCAGTGTGGTTAACTATTGAGCTCATGGGCATAAAGGACAGACACAAAGTATACTTGGCTGACATTGAAGACCAATGCATACTAGGGTTGGACTACTTACTACTGAGGAAGTGTGTAGTTAACTTTGATAAAATGACGTTTGGGAACAACAAAGGCCAAATTCTGGTAAGTGTTGCTGCATCTGTTGATTTGCATGTCACAGCACTTAAGTCAACTACAATATCCCCTGTGTCAGAGAAGATAATTTGGGGTAGAATAAAAGAACACCCCCAAGGAAGGCCGATGCTTGTGGAAGCAGTGGAAGACCCATCCAGGCCAGCAGGCGTGAAGATTGGAAGATCACTTGTGCCAGGTTATCAAGTAGTACCCATAACAGTGGCTAATTTCTCTAAATGTGAACAGAAACTTAAGGAAGGGACATTGTTGGGTGTGTAACAGGAGGTAGAGCCAGTCAATGTTAAGGCAAGAATTACAACCATAAAGAAAGGACATCCTCTCCCAGAAACCTTTAACTGACCTCTATAAAAAGAGCATAATCTATTTATCATTATCACAGGCTCTTCAGGTTAGGGAACTTTTGGCGAATTATGCAGACATTTTTTTGAAAAGAGATCATGACCTTGGCTGCACAGACCGTGTAGAGCACAGAATAAACACAGGCAATCACCATCCAATAAAGATCCCTCCAAGGAGAATAGCTCTGGCAAAGCGACAAGAGATGAAGAAGGTCATGGATGGCCTAATTAAGGAAGGGATAGTTGAGAAATCAGATAGTCCCTCGTCAACTCCCATCGTGTTAGTCCAGAAGAAGGATGGGACCCAACATTGCTGCGTGGACTTCGGGGCTCTTAACAGTATAACCAAAAAGGACTCATACCCACTGTCAAGAATTGATGATATTCTCGATGCCCTAAGTGGACCCAGGTGGTTTTCAACTCTGGACTTAATGTCGGGTTTCCATAACATGAAAATGGTTGAAGCAGATAAACCTAAGACTGCATTTATTTATGGCGAATGTCTCTGTCAATACTGTGTTATGCCATTCAGGCTTAGCAATGCTCCACCAACATTTGAAAGGCTGATGGAAAGAGTACTGGAAGGCCTACAATGGAGGATAGCCCTAGTGTACCTGGATGATGTCATTGTGTTTGCAACAACTTTTGATGAGGAAATGTCCCAGCTAGAGGAAGTATTCAAGCATTTGAAAGCAGCAAACATCAAACTCCATCCCAAGAAATGCCACTTGTTCCAGAAAGAGGTGCTTTACTTGGGTCACATTGTAAATGAGCATGGTGTGCAAACTGATCCTGATAATGTGAAAGCAGTGCATGATTGGCCAACACCAGATAATGTGGGAGAGTTAAGAAGTTTCTTGGGACTCTGTACCTATTACCGAAAGTTTGTGAAGGACTTTGCAACTATAGCTGTTTCACTACATGATTTGACCAAAAAAGGCCAGAAGTTTGAATGGACTGTTTCTTGCCAGCATGCTTTCAAGACATTGAAAGAAATAAGAATGGTGTAGGACATGCAGTACATGTTGTGCTAAAAGGGGACCCAAGCATAAGGGACGTGTTCCAATGAAGTTATATCAAGTTGGTGCACCAATCGAAAGAGTAGTCGTTGACATTGCTGGTCCTTTGCCTCAAACTCGTGCTGGAAACAAGTACATTTGTGTGGTGATGAATTATTTCACCAAATGGCCTGAGGCATATGCAATACCAAATCAGGAAGCTACAACTGTAGCTTCGGCTATTAGTAATTTCTTCTTCATATTTGGTATGCCATACAAACTGCATTCAGATCAAGGCCGTAATTTTGAATCAGCTGTGTTTCATGAATACTGCAATTTGTTTGGCATACGAAAGACCAGAACAATGCCACTTCATCTACAGTCTGATGGGATGGTAGAAAAGTGCAACTGGACACTGGGACAGGAATTGGCAAAGTTTTTGTAATAGCCGCCTAGATGACTGGGATGTCTTACTCCCTCCACTGTTGATGGCTTATAGAACAGCAGAGCATGAAGCCACTGGATACACTCCAGCAAAGTTGATGTTTGGTCAGGAACTTCAAATTTGAAAACGTCTGCTGATTCGATGAAGTTATCTTATGATAAGAGATCTACTGAAGTCAGCTTTGTACCAGGAGACAAGGTGTGGTTGTATAATTCCAGGAAGACCAAAGAGAAGTCTCCTAAATTGTCATCTCCATGGGAAGGCCCATATTACATAGTGGATCGTCTCTCAGACGTGACTTTCTGGATAAAATGTGGGTGGCTAGGTCATCCAAAGGTGGTGCATGCCAACAGGCTTTGGCGTT